>NW_025890218.1:0-2567 GCF_002878395.1 Capsicum annuum | reverse complement strand
GTTTGTACTTTGTTATGCATAACCAGCCAACTAATGAAGCTGTACTTGGGGATATTTGACTTATTCCCCAGTATCCAAGTTGCTCCATTTAAGCCCCAATTTAATTTCTCTAGCACTAGAAGTTCTCTTTATTTTCTACTAGAACATAAATCTCTAACTACTCTAAAAGACTACAAGCAGATATTGAATCTAAAGTAAACTTAAACATAACTAAAAAGAAATGGAAATCCAAATGGGAAAAGAGAACAAAAAACAAAAATAAGTTGAATGAGAAAACAAGTATATATCAATTTCAGGGGATTGTACATGTTTATCGCATCAAAAGGGCAGATAATAATCATCAAGTAGGCATAAATGTATCTATAACAAAGGATAGAGTGTATTCTTAAAATTGAAAGTCTCCAAAAAAAGAAAACAACAATCTAAAGCGAAATTACCTTAAAATAGTAAGCTCTCTTAATTTCAGCAGGAGTAGCGGTCACATCAACCCCCAATATGTCATAATACTTTGTGTGCTTCACCATAGCTAATCAAATGCAAAATTTCAATACAGTAAAACCTGCAATCACTCAACTGAGAGAAAAAAAAAGAAAATATAAATAAAAAAGTTCAAGGTAAAATAAAAGTCAACAACCAAACACTAAATATTTAGGGATTTTCATAATAGCTGGGCATTTTTACTGTTTAATTTTTCTAGAAGATATACACTAATAATAAATAATCTTACACATATATATCAGCCAGCCATTTTTAGTTTAATTTTTCCCAATTTTTTTTCGGATTGTTATGGTGCTTCAATCTCGCTTCTTCATTGCTAACACCTCCCTTAGGCTGAATATTAGTAGAACCTAAGTTAAAATCTTCATCTTGTGTTAATCCAAGACTAAAAGATGGTAGTTAATTGGAAACTAAATTCATTCGTTGGATCCCACTAACTGAACTATTATGATTTGCATGTTGTTCCATTATAGCAGAACTATAAAGATTTCAACACACACACACACAAAAAATCCGCCCCCCCCCCCAAAAAAAAAATCCTAACAGTAGAAATCATAGAAAAAGAATGAAAAATTTGAAAAAAAAATCGACAATAAAATACATAAAAGAATTTACATGGAAAATATAACATGCATTAAGTGTAAAAATAAACCTACCTTAATAGTTGAGTGAAATGTTTATCAAGTTCAGAGAGAAAAATTCTGAATTTGAAAAAAAAGTGCTGGAGAAAACTGAAATAGTATGTGGCATGAAAAAAGGTAGGGTAAAAAAATGAGTAAAAAACACGTGCTTTTCCCTAAAGAAGGTAAAATATTTCTAGTTTTGTTATTAGTTGTAATTTTGAGAAACCATTGATGTTAATTGTAATTAATGTCTTAAGGTTGCTAGTTTATATAATTTTTCGTTGCCTAGGAAATTCCAACCTATTCCAATAATAGTCCCCCATATATATTCAACCCAACCAAAAAAAAAAGAGGAGAAAAAGGTTGAAATTTGATTTTCATTTTATTAATTTACTTTTGGTTTCTCTGATATGAGATTGATGTAAAACAAAGGCAATAACAAAAGTAGAGTTGACAGATAGAAATCGCAGAAAGGAATACATGATTTGGACAAAATAATTAGGACATAAATGGTAGAATAATACCGAATTACAAGACAATAGAGAGTTTCTCAAATGGTAAATGCCCCTCACTTCCAATATGAATGTTGTGAAGCAAAAAGGATGGGAGCTCCAAGGGAGAACTAAGAATTTAAAAATAAAATATTAATTTTAAAAATATTTTTTTTAAAAAAAATAAATTACACCATAATTGGGTTATTAAGATCCTCAATAAGACATCAATCTTACTTTTAAATCCCATGAGAAAAATTTTAAAATTTAAGAAAGTGTTTTCGACCTTTCACATGCGATACAATTTTTCATATGTCATAAACTATCCATAATCCTAACTTCCTACTGTTTATACTAATAAATTATCCGCGCTTCGCGTAGCTACAAGAAAAATTAATTAACTTATATGTTTTTACTTTTTTTATATATATATATATATATATATTTTTTTTTTTTTTAAATTGAAATTTTTTTTATTTTAATAAGTAGTATGGAATACTTATATTCATCTTTACAACACCATAAATCTTTGTCTGCATCCGAGACATGATATGGTTTTTCATATTTTCTCAATATTCATAAATAAAACTTCTTTGCAGCTTTCTAAGCACACACTATTCTTATATACAAAGTAAAATAAATTATTTACGGTGGTAAAATATAACAAATAAGAGAACATATTTTTTAAATAAAAATATATTATGTTATGTTAAAAATATTATTTTTTATTTTACTTTTTTCTATTTTTTGTAGACGTACTTGATTCTCTATATAAATTCTAATTTTTTTAAAAAAAGTTTTGAACTTGTTTATAATGTCTTTATTATTACATTTGTTTATAATAATTTTTAACATTCAATATGTTATGAAATATAAAATAAGAACAAGAAGAATGGAGAGAAAAGAGAGAGTGATTATTATTTCTCTTGAGGGGTGAATTACAATGAAGGAAAAT
>NW_025890217.1:0-1646 GCF_002878395.1 Capsicum annuum | reverse complement strand
TTGTTACCTTGTTGTGCACTTTGACAATGCCCCTGTCTTTCCCAATAAAGTGGTATCAGAGCACAGGTTGTTATTTATTGTCGATTTGAATAATGGAGGCAAATATGAGAAAAATGGTGTGTTTTAATGGTAGTAATTATCATACTTGAAAAGGCAAGATGAAAGATTTTTTGTTTGACATAAGAATGCATTTGCCTGTGTTTGCGTCTATTTAACCTCTGTCCATGACAGATGAGGAATGGGAATTTGAGCACCTATAAGTTTGTGTCTATATCATACAATGGGTTGGAGATAATGTTAGAAATCATATTGTGAATGAGACAGATGCAAAAAGTTTGTGGGACAGGCTCGAGACACTTAATGCTTCAAAGACTGGAAATAACAAATTGTTCCTGCTTAAGTAATTGATGAATATTAGGTATAAAGAGGGTAGTCCTATTTCTGATCTTATAAATGATTTTTAGGGTGTCCTTGACCAACAGGTTGGACTGTGTGTAAAGTTTTATGAATAAATTCAGGGACTTTGGCTTCTTAATACTCTGCCATACTTCTTAGAAACTTTTCGAGTTTCTTTGAATAATTCTGCTCCCAGTGGTGTTGTAACTATGTAATATACTAAGATTAATGTCTTAAATAAAGAGATGAGAAGAAGATCTTAAGTCTCATCTTCTTCATCTTTATGCTCTAATATTTTTGTTACTGAAGAGAGGGGGAGAAACAAATCTATAGGTCTAAATGATAGAGATAAAAGTAGATGCAAGTGAAAGTCTAAATTCAAGAATATTACATATGATTATTGCAACAAAAAGGGCATATCATGAAATATTGTTACAAGCATAAGAGAGATAAGAGACAACAAAAAAAGAAAGCGGTGATGAAAATCGTGTTTCTGGTGTTGCTAATAATGATATTCTTATTACTTGTGGTGAGAATGCCATTAGTCTTATTCATGATGATTCTAGATAGTTTGTGGATTCTAGTGATACTTCTCATGTTACACTAAAGAAGGAAGTATTTTCTTCTTATACTTTAGATAATTTTGGGATGTCGAAAATGGCCAATAATGATGAAGTTCAAATACTTGGCATTGGCACGATTTGTTTGGAAAGTAACAATGGTTCTAAACTAGTTCTCAATAATGTCAAGCATGCTCTAGATGTTCTCCTAAATTTGACCTGCTGGCCAGTGGAAGCTTACTAGAGGTTCGATGATTATGGATCGAGGTGAAAGGTAGTCTAACTTGTATGTATTTTAGGGCTCTACTTCTAGAGGCTTAGTAAACTTAGTAGAGAATGATGGCACAAAAGTTTGAGTCATATAAGTAAGAAGGGGATTGATAGTTTGGCTAAGAAAGATTTACTTTTTGGAGTGAAATAAGCAAATTTGAAGAAGTGTGTTCGTTGCTTAGCCGGTAAATAGAAAAATAAAATTTTAGAGTCATCCGCCTTCAAGAAAGATTGATTTGCTAGAGTTGGTATATTTTAATTTGTGTGGTTCTTTTAAAGTAAGGTCTCATGGCGGTGCACTTCACTTTGTGACTTTTATTGATGATTATTCTCGCAAATTCTGGGTATTTCCTTTGAAGTCAAAGGATCAAGTACTTGATGTGTTCAAGGTTTCTCAGGCCTTGGTTGAGAGAAAAACAG
>NW_025890216.1:0-6635 GCF_002878395.1 Capsicum annuum | reverse complement strand
GTTCAATTGAATCCATAATTTAGGATGCTTAGCATAAATTTATGTTCAAAAAATTAGTAAAATTCAATAATTGATAGACATGAACTCATAATTTTAAACCGTAGATTCGCCTGTGCATGGATAAAGTATGTGGCCACTAGACATTGTGAATTGGACTACTAAAATGGATAAGTATGTAACGTACTTGTGTAGTTATCTTTGTGAGCTTCGGAGATTAATGACTGTAGTGTTTTCCTCTTTATTTGGATTCAATTTATAAATTATGACTTAAACTTTAAAGGGACATGCCCGGGAATTGCTAGACTCGCTAAATGTAGCATTTGTCAACATAAAAGTTGGTGATCTAGCTGGCTTCAGGAAATGGATAAAGTCTCACATGTAGTCTCTTGCTCTCAGGGATTCTTATGTGGTCTAGCTTCTGCGACGAACAATTTGGCTATTAAAAGTAACAGCACTCTTATTGAATCAACAAGGTGCAACCTCAAAATAAAACCTTATATAGAGACATGTGCAGACTTGTTAAACTTTATTTTGCATTTGTTATTTCTTGAGGAAGTTCAATGCCCTCAAGGTTTGTCTATTACCACATTTCTATTGAGACAGAATGTTGTAATGAACTATTGACAATGGAAACTCATCAATCAATGGACTCTGCTAATGAGGTTAATAATGTGAATAAGGAAGAACACAATTCTAGTTCTACTAGATTCTTACTGTCCAATGCATTAAGAATGACTCAGAAAAGTTTGGAGGTATTGAGTCTCTTTTGGCCAGTATGGACTTAGAGCAATAATATTTGAGAAAATCTTTATTACAAGGACTTTTCAGAGGAAAAAATCTTGAAGCAGCATTTTTTCTGAAGTAGATTTTCATTGCTTAAAGAGAGATAGAATCAAGTGCCAAGATGCTAAGTGGCGTGCCAAAACATGATACCAACTCCCATTGGCTAAACCACTTGGATGAGTTAAAATCTAGATTGAGAATGTCATTTGCGAATTTTTTCGGCAGAGCTTCTGAATTGCATTTATTATCTGCTATTCAGGCTATTGAAAGAGCATTAGTTAGCTTGCAGGAAAGCTGCATTATTAACTATGAATTAACTACTGGAAGTTCACATGCAGCAAAGGTCTCTGCTAATGTTGCTAAGGCATAGATTGATTGGATTTGATTCTTGAATCTGTATCAAGTACTATTTCATATCAAAGGGTTACTTCAAAATACTAAGAAAAAGCAAAAAGGTACCAAATCTTTTATGTCAAAGAAACAACCTCTCTACTTCTTCGGAGGTAGTGGTATGGATTTCATATATTTTATCCTCCCCATACCTCACTTGGTGGGAATTCACTAGGTATGTTGTTGTTGTTGTTGTTGTTGTTGACTGTAAACTTTATACTAATACTATGTGTGTTTGTTTAAGTAGTTAAACTGTGTTATTTTTTACTTGCTTAATCAACTGAATTAAGATTAGATCCGTCTCTGATATTTGAAGAACTTTTAGTCCTATAGATGTTTATGATGTGTATTAAGCGATCCTATGGTTTAATTTTAGTAGGATCGTTGTGTTTATAGCATTTAGATTCTATTCTACAAATTTAGGAGTGGTACTGATACCTCTGTTTTCTCTGTGGTTGAGTAGATTTGGTTAACAATTTGGGTACAATTGTAAGGTGCGGGACAAAGGAGTTTATGAAAGCTCTACAAGTTGGGGCTGATGTGAGCATGATTGGTCCATTTGGTATGGGTTTCTATTTCTCTTACCTCGTAGCAGAGAAAGTTGTCGTAACAACCAAGCACAACGATGATGAGTAATATATTTGGGAATCACAAGCTGGTGGTTCATTTATTGTTACAATGGAGAGCAATTAGGCAGCGAAACTAAAATCACTCTCTTCCTCAAGGAAGACCAGGTAATTTCATTTATACTTTAATTAAGATGTATTCTTATTAATTCCCTTCGTAGATAAGTAAATTAGGGTTGGTGTAATTCCAAACTCTATTCTGTTGTTCCTCTACTTTATCTTATTCAAATTTTGATAAGCAATTTCAACCAAGTAGAAGAGTGATTTGTGTCATCTTTTGATGGTTTAAGTTTTCCTCTTGTTGGATTCGTCTTCTGTAACTTGCATTTATAACTAATCTTTGTGCCATCGTCTTCAAAAGGTTGTGGATAACCTTCTCTTTTAATGCATGATCTAACTTGTCAGACCATCAATGATCTAATTTCCTTCGACTTCAACTTATGTTTATGTGAATATGGAAAGGATTAATCATATTGTGTAATGAAATTTTGATCATTATAGCAATGATTTATGTATTATGTTTAGTGTGTTGGTAAATGCTCACTAGTTCTATATTGACTTTGGTAAATTAATAATTTTTTTGAAAAAAAATGTATACTTTTACCACGGTTTGAACCATGGCTATCTTTAATATGAATTGAACATATTAGCCATGGTTTCTCGTGGGGCTAATTAGAAATTAAATTTTTATTTATTTATTCCTGAAAATTTACCCACAAAGCAACCTTGGCTAAATTTGTCCAAAACCATGGCTATTCAAATGTTACCACGGACTCTAAAATCGTGGCTAATTTCATTGCCACACCCCTTATGGGCATGCTTCCATCCATGGCAAAGTAATCGTGGCAAAATATTTTTAGCCACGATTTGTGTATTGTTTAGCCACGGTTTTAAGCGTGTCTAAAACCCGTGTTTTTTATAGTGCAATCACCATCATGATGAAAGTATATGGTAATTTTTACCATTTTAATAACTTATAAAGAGTAAAATATTATTAATAACTTATACCAGATACAAAATAAAAAAAAATAAAAATAAACCCAATATTGATACAAAATAAACCCAAAGCACTCCTAAAACAGATAGAAATCAAATTCAAAATAGTCCTCAAATGAATACAAAACAGACCCAAAACATATACAAAATAGACCCAAAACACTCCCAAAACTGAAACATTACTAAGCCATCATCAATCATCATATTAATATAAGAGATATTTATGTAACTTAATAATCTATGAAGAGTAAAATATTATTAAGTAACGAACCCAAAACAGATAAAAAACAAATTCAAAATTGATACAAAACAACCCAAAGAAGTCTCAAAACAGGCCTAACACATTTTCAAAATAGATACAAAAAAGAGCCAAAATAATCTCAGAACAGATACAAAATAGATTCAAATTAATACAAAATAAAGTCAAAGCAGTCCTAAACCAGACTCAAAGCAGTTCCAAAGCAGATAAAAACCATACCTAAAATAATCCCAAAACATATACGAAACTTACCCAAATCAATCTCAAGACAAAACCATTATTAATCCATCATCACATTATGAGCATCATTATCATATTAAGCTAAAAATAATTATGTAACTTAATAATCTATAAAATGTAAAATATTATTAAATAATAGACCCAAAATAGATACCAAAAAACTCAAAATGGATATAAAATAGACCCAAAAAAGTCCAAAAATAGATTTAAAGTAGTCCCAAAATAAATACAAAATAATAGACCCAAAACAGTCTCAAAATAGATCCAAAACATATATAGAACTGACCCAAAACAGTCCTAAGACAGAAATATTATTAAGCCATCATCACATTATCATATTGATTTAAAAATAGTTATGTAATTTAATAAGTAAACAAATAGTCTTAACTTAATAATTATGTCACTTAAACTAAACAGTTTAGTTATGTAACTTAAACTAAACAGTTAAATTAAGTAACAAACAATATTAAGCTAACAATTAAGTTTATTTAATAACATAACATACAATATTATGTTATGTAGCCTAAACTAAATAGTTTAGATATGCTACTTAAACCAAGCTAAGTAACAAAAAGTATTAACTGAATACATTAAATTAAGCTAATCATTATCTTTACTTAATAAGTTATACCTTGAATTAAATTAAGCTAACAATTATGTTTACTTAATAAGTTAACATACAACATTAAATTATGTAACTTGAATTAAATAGTTTAGTTATGTAACTTAAACTAAGCTAAGTTAAAAATAATATTATGTTATGTAATTTAATCTAAACATTATTAAGCCATTATCATATTATCATACTAAGCTAAACAATAGGTATGTAATTTAAACTAAACAGTTGTCAAACTTTATACCTGTTCATATATGTCAATTAAGCTAAAAAAAAAAAAGTTATGTAACAGCCAAATACACTTCTTAAGAGCAGTAGGCGTGTTATTGGATTTGTACAGGTATCATTACTAACTAACAGTCAAGAGGGCAAAATACAAGAACCAAAATAGTAGAGACAAAAATAAAGTGTATCATTCAGATAATGAAAAATCAAAGAATGTTTAAAAAAATAATAACTAATATTTTATTATAGTATATTTAAAATAGATTCAAAATTAGACTTTATTTAGGAAACACAAACATTAATAAAGAATAAAAAAAAATAGCAATAGAGAATCAGAAAAGGGTCTTCTACATAAAGATAAGTAAAAAATACAGATTCAAAATTAAACTTTATTTATGAAACACAAATAGTAATAGTGAATTAGAAAAGGGACTACTTCATAAAGACAAGTCACAAATACATTAAAAGAATAGAATTCTCATATTTTATACAAAAATGACTTAAGGAACCAAATAAAAGACAAATAATAAATATTAAAAAGCCCTGCTCATACCACAAAGAACAACATAACTGATATTTGCTTAACAATGTGCACAATTTTCTAACAATACTTTAAATTTTTTTTTATTACTTGAAAACAAAAGTTATTGCACAAAAAGAAATAAAGAATGACCATACTCAAAATGAGTCTCCAAAAATCCAATACAAAAGCAAAATCCTAGAATAAAACGGCAAATCCCTAAAATCGACAAATCCCAAAAACCTAGAAAAAAATCACAACATCCTAAAATCAAAAAATAAATGCACAAATCACAGAATCAGCAACAACAATAATATCAAACCCCTAATATCCGTCCCAAAAATTAATTCTTTAAAAACTTTGATATTCTGATGGACCCAAAAATCACACGCAGTCTATTATGCTTTTTTTTAGAATAAGAAACGAATTTTAAGAACAAGAAAAGGAGTAAACGAAAGGGAGATGAAACATACATGAATTTCTAGTCACGCCGTGAGGAATTAAAAGCACGATTTGAAGATAATTTCGTTAGAATTTTTTGAGGAAAAGAGAGAGTGAGAAGTGAGAGGGTGAATTAGAGGGACGCGAGATTTTTTGTTTGGGTCTCGTGAATATTTCATGGGACTGAGTCAGGTGTGGGTCAATTGGTAGGGTTTGATTTGGGGTAATTTAATTATTTACGCTAAATAAAATAAAATAAAAGGGTCAACGACTAAGATCTTAACACGTGTCCCGTTGTTAGGACCAGAGGTATATACAACCTAAATCATTAACGGCAAGGGTATAACTATATCCAAAGTATAATAAAGTATGTACCATTTATCATAGTTTAGAAGTATATTTATACCTTTTTTGCACTAAATTTAATACGTATATTATCAATGGCATTTTTTTTTCAAGACAAAAACAAAATTTACATAAAATTTACTAGATTCAGTTGAACTCGTAGCACACTTTTACCTTTGCCACTAAGGCTCCATTTGTTTTTTTTTTTTAAGATTCAGACGTCTGAATCTGAATGCACATCTGAATGATTAAGATGTTGTTTCTAAATCTGACAACTGAATGATTAAGACTGTTTATTTTTCTACATCTGAATGTGTAAAAAAAATTATTTGTATACGTAATAAAATAAAAAATACAATTCAAATAAAAAATTAATTATATATTAAAAAATATGTAATTTAATACAACAAAATTATTAGTATTTGATTGAGAAAAAATATTTATGTTTGTTAGTGATAGTGAAGATGGTTTATAATGGTGGTTGTGGTGACACTGATTAATGTCAGTGATTAATAATGTTGGTAGTGATAATTGTGATGATTGATATTTTAGTGACTGTTATGATGGTAGTGGTGGCTGTTGTGATGTGACGTTGATTGATGTTAGTAGTTTAAGGTGTTGATTGTGTTGGCTGAAACATGAATGCATGATGATTGACGATGTGTTGGTGCTAGTTGAAGATGTTATTTGTTATGAGGGTGGAGATGGTTGTTAGTAGAGATAAATTGTAGCGATGGTACTGATTGAAGTGGTGGTAGAGGTGGCGTTACTAGTGACAATGGTGGTGGCGGCCAAAGAATGTGTAGAGGTTATGATGTACTAGTGGTAGTTAGTGGTGGTGCTAGTTGTGATAGATGAGTTGGTTGGTAGTAGGGATTGGCCGGTAGTGATTGCTGATTGTGGTGGTGTTGACGGCAGTGGTGACGGTGAACATAATTAGAATAAAAGAGGTAGTGGGTGTGGTAGCGGTTGACAATTTTGGTTGGTAGAAGTATTTGTTGTCGCTGGTGGTTGTGATGGTGGAGGTGGTTGGTAGTAGTGGGTGGTGGTTGACAATGGTGACGGTGGTAGAGGTGGTTAGTGGTGGCGACTGTTGATTATGAATAGAGTGGTGAATATTATCCAACACCAGAATATCCCTTCAGACCTATTCAGACTTGGTTCTAGATCTGAATGATTAAGACTTATTCAGAC
>NW_025890215.1:0-3815 GCF_002878395.1 Capsicum annuum | reverse complement strand
AACTATGAGCCACCATAGGATTTCATTTACTCCAATTGGGTTAAGCTAGTGATTACTAAAAGTAAAAGGTTCTACTCTGATGGCGGGCAAGACGTTGGACTAAATGTGGCTCACATAGTTTATGTCTTTTAGAAGAATCTCCCAAAAGTAGTCCCTACTCTATTTAAGATAAAAGTACTTGTATTTCAAAAGCCATGATTCTAAGATTTCTAAGGTTCTCAAGTGCTATAATCTTTAAGTTTCAAAGAAGCTCCTTGTTTTCCATAAGATTAAAGTGTATGTTCTGAAGGTTGTCTCTTTAAGACTTTATCTAGTTCACAAGCTTGAGTACAAAGGAAAAGTACAGATTTAGAATAACGTGAAATGACTCACATGATTTATATGGTATGTTTTTTATTCATGATTTATGAGGATTTTATTCAAGCTATGTGAGTCACTTATTATGGCATGCATGTTTTCTATAAAGACTTATGATATGGATTATGTAATTGCATACACCCCCATATACTCAGTACATTCCCAAGTGTTGATCCACATATACGCCTATGTGCTACATTGTCTTATAATATAGGTTCAGGTGCTCAGCAACAGCTTCATTAGTGACTTTCGAGTACCTTTGTCTATATCTCAACAGTGGTGAGTCCTCATGGTTTGAGGACCTATCTTCAGACATTTTAGTATTTTAGTAGATGTTTTATTTCTTTCAATTTAGTTCGATTCAGTTGGGGATCTGTCCCAATGGCTCTCTAGTTCATTGAGTAGTAGAGGCTTTGTCAGAATAGATTGTAGTATATTTAGACATTAGTATTTTTTTACTTTCACAATACTCTTTCATATTTCAGTGAGACGTTCTATGGTATGTCTCAGTATGTTGCTCGCAGTACCTTGATTTAAGCATTTAGAAATAGTAGTAGGCTCAAAGGGTTAGCTTGGGGTTACTAGTAGACTTAAGCACCGTGTGACATATCGGAACCCATTTTCAGGGCATTACAAACTTAGTATTAGAGCCTAAAGTTTAAGGAGTCCTAGGGAGTCTAACAAGTCGCGTTAAGTAGAGTCTTGATCATCGACGTGTAGCGCGCCACATCAATAAGCAAGAAGCTACAAGATGTTTTAGGAAAAAGTCATCCCTTTCTTTCAGAACCTATCGTGCTTACAGTTGTCTCTCTCAGCTATTGACTCGTGCTTTGTTATTTAACAAAATTCCTCGTCAAAGAGCTAATGCCCACAGAAACAATAACGAACCACCCCATCCAGTTGACCCCTTGAATGCAAACATATCCCATACTGAGTTTCGGGCATCTTTTCAGGCGCTATCCCAAGCAATCATAGCAAATGTTCAGGCCAATAACTAGGCCGCAGTTCCACACCAGTAGGGAGGTGATTTAGCTACTACTAGAATTTGTGATTTCATGTGGATGAATTTGCTAGAGTTTTATGGGTCTAAGGCAGGTGAAAACCCACAGTTATATCTTGAGGAGGTAAGGAAAATCACAGAGGTGTGCATGTTTCTGAGGAAAAAAGTATGGAGTTGGCGTCTTACAGGTTGAAAGATATTGCTTATAACTGGGTTGTTGTATGGAAGAAAAATAGAAGGGAAGATGATGCTCCCGTTACTTGACAGGTATTTCAAGATGCTTTCTTGGATAAGTTCTTTCTATTAGAGATGAGGGAGGCAAAAATAGAGGAGTTTATGAACTTAAGGCAGGGTTGCAAGACTGTTAAGGAGTACTGCTTGAAGTTCAACCAGTTAGCAAAATATGCCCCTGATTTGATTTCTGACACCCATACTAGTATGAGTAAGTTTGTGATAGGAGTTTCGTGTTGAAAGAGTGCAGGAGCGCTATGTTAAATAGGGATATATATCTCTCTAGATTAATGATGCATGCACAGTAAATAGAGGTAGAAAAGATAAGAGAAAGAGATAGAGTGAGGGGAAACAAGAGGACTAGGTCTGAGCAGCATGAGTATGGTCAGGCTAGGTCCTATGGAGGGAACCATCCATAGTTTTAGAGTCATTCTTCTATGCCAGCACCTTTTTCAGCTAGTGCTCCCATTCCCAAAAATAAGCAGGAGCAAGGGAATAGGCCTTCTATGTCTAAGTCCCAGAATAGTGTAAGTAACAGACCTAATTATCCTCCTTGTGCTAAGTGTAGTAAGACCCATCCCAATGAGTGTTTGGCCGAATAGAGGGGTTGTTTTGGTTATGGCAAGTTGGGCCACAGACTTAGGGAGTGTCGCCAGGTAGGGGAACAGGGATGTACAACCTCAGATGCAGGCTAATAGTGCCCCAGCTCCCGTAGCCCATCCAGCCCCTCCTTAAGGTGCTTCTTCTAGCACTACTGGCGGTCAGTGCCAGAACAGATTCTATTCCTTACCATCCTGTCAAGAGCAGGAGGATTCTCTCGACGTTGTTACTGGTATGCTTCGTGTATTTCAATTTGATGTTTATGTGTTGTTGGACCCCGGGTTGAGTTTTTCTTATGTGACTCCACTTATTGCTATGAACTTTGAAATGGGTCCCGAAAATATTCCTGAGTCTTTCCTAGTTTCTACTCCAGTAGGGGAGTCAGTTATTGCCAAGCAAGTGTATAATGACTGTCTTATTACTATTCTTCATAGAGTCATACTTGTTGATCTGATAGAGCTACATATAGTGGATTTTGATGTTATTCTAGGTATGGACTGGCTTCATTCTTATTATGCATTTATAGATTGTCGTACCCCTGTAGTTAGGTTTCAGTTTCCTGATGAACCAATTTTTGAGTGGTCTGGGAGTTCAGTATCCCTCAAGAGTCATTTTATCTCCTATCTCGAAGCCAGAAAGCTTATATCTAAAGGTTGCATCTATCACCTAGTTAGGGTTAGATACACCAAGTCTGAGGCTCCAACTATTCAGTCAGTCGACGTTGTTAATAAGTTTCCTGATGTTTTTCTGGAAGATCTCCCAGGGGTACCTCCCGATAGAGAGATAGAATTTGGGATTGACCTTTTTCCCAACACTCAGCCTATTTCAATTCCTCCCTACCATATGGCACCCGCAGAGCTTAAGGAGTTGAAAGAGCAACTAAAAGATCCTTTAGATAAAGGTTTTATAAGGCCCAGTATGTCACCTTGGGGCGCACCTGTTCTATTCGTGCGAAAGAAAGATAGCTCTTTGCGTATGTTCATTGATTATCGTCAGCTTAATAAGGTCACAGTCAAGAATAAGTACCCCCTTCTGAGAATAGATAACCTGTTTGATCAATTGGAGGGTGCAAGTTACTTCTCAAAGATAGAACTTCGATCCGGCTATTATCAACTCAAAGTAAGGGAGTGTGACATCCCAAAGACAGCCTTCCGTACTCGTTATGGTCACTTTGAGTTTCTAGTCATGTTTTTTGGGCTAACCAATGCTCCAGCAGCCTTTATGGACCTCATAAATCGAGTATTCAAATAATATCTTGATATATTTGTCATTATTTTCATAGATGATATTCTTGTGTATTCCCATAGTGAGAATGACTATGCAGATCATCTTAGAATTGTCCTACAGACTCTTAGAGATCACCAGTTGTTCGTTAAATTCAGCAAGTGTGAATTTTGGCTAAGTTCAATAGCTTCTTTGGGTCATATCATTTCAGCCGAAGGCGTTAAGTTAATCCCTAAAATATAGAAGCTGTAAGAAATTGGCCTAGACCCATTTCTCCGTCTGACATTAGGAGTTTCTTGGGTCTAGCTGGCTATTACCGCCATTTTGTTGAAGGTTTCTCTTCTATTGCATCTCTCATGACCCAATTGACCCAAAAGAAAGTTAAGTTCCTTTGGTCAGATTC
>NW_025890214.1:0-1499 GCF_002878395.1 Capsicum annuum | reverse complement strand
ACTCAACATCAAACATTCAATTCAATGTATCAAATATGACAAAACAAGGAAATAAAAGAGAGTGAATAGAATTGGACCTCGATTTTTATTTCAATCCGTCAAAATTTTGATTGGAGCTTCGACCGGAATACCTCGAACGACAAAGCCTCGACTCCGAACTCGTGAAATGAATAAAACCCAACACTAAACTAATCTCCGAGCAACCCGAACGAGCGTTTTGCTATCGTGGTCATTTTTCGGTGGAAATGGACGGGAACGAGTCTACATCAGGGGTTTTGGTTGGTTTCTTTTGGAACTGTTTCACCGAAACTGACCTGGACAGTTGGACGGAGGGATTTTCCGATAGAATCAGCCGAAAACAGGGATGAGGGTGGCTGGCAGTGTATTTCCGGTAGTGAATCCGGCGAGTACGTCGCCGGAAAACCAAACCAAGGGTCGTTTTTCTCTTTCTCCTCTCTCTCGCGTTCATAAATCACTTCTCCCTCAATTCACTGTTTTTCCTTCGATCTCTATCTTTATCTCCCTATCACTCTGTATTCTCTCACAATCACTCCATTTTATTTTATTTTTTACTTTTCTTCTGATTTTTCAAACTAGGTGTGTACTATGTTCGATGGTGAGTGTGCATGGCCTGAGGTGTGTGTGCTCTAGTGTGAATTCAGAGATTTTCTGCTCGGTGTGTTTGGAATCTTTAATAGGTTCCTTTCTGTTATTTTGTTTTTTGTCCTACCCCTTTTATTTGGATGATGATGATATATGGTGAGTATATGCTAGTGTGATTTTTGAGTAAAAAGGTGCCAACATTCTATTAATAAATTCAATAACTATAATTGTTTTGCCATAAGAGAAAAGATAAATTTTTGACAGAATTAACCTATCTTAAGGTTATAAGGTTGTTTACTAATATAAGGTTGTTTATTTAATGGTGACTGTTAAGTTTTATGTATAGATTAGGCTTTAAACGGTGGCCGTATAGATTACCAGGTTTCTCTCGAAAAATAAAACTATAACCTTGCATCAACAGGAAGAGAATATACATGGTCTCAACAAATCTTCAAATGTAAGATCTAGCACTTTCAACTCCAGAAACACAGTGGAAAACAAAATAGTGCTAACCCGGGGTCTTCTCCTCGTCTAAGAGCACGTTCAACTTCAGAGTCACCAGTGTGATTGCAAAACCAATCCTGAAAATAATGATAAATGTTATGACTAAGGAATTAAAGAAATCCAAACAACAAAATTTCTTATATGACAAAAGAGTTTACCCCCAGGCGACCAACAAAAATTTGAATGACAGAAGCACCAGCTTGACAAAAGCTAAGATGTCGAGACAAAAGTTTCTAATAAACTTAGGTTAGAAAAGGAAATTCCAAGCATTCACCCGCAAGATATATTGCATGTGGACTTTGAATGGAATTGGAAGTGCCAAGGTTTTGATCGCTTTTACTGCTGTTCTTAGCTTTGGATCTAGTGGCACCTGCAAATGAAAAAGTGTTAGT
>NW_025890213.1:0-4922 GCF_002878395.1 Capsicum annuum | reverse complement strand
GGTCTAAAAACCCCCTGGTTATGCAAATAGTTAGCCTCTTCCTCAGTGTTTGATTCAGTTTCCTTATTGTGGGACCCCACAACTTTTAGCTTTTCTACATTCCCTGACAGCAAATGTTTCATGACCAGATCCATCTAGGTTTTCATGTGATCCATATCCTGATCATGCTTCTCTTCTCTCCTACGCTATTCTACTGATATTACACTAGACCCAGTATTATTGGCTGCAACAGAATCTCTGGCATGCCAAGATCTACTTGTATTAGTCATCCTTTCTAACACGTCCGCAGCCTCAGCAAAGGTGAGCTCCATAAAAGCTCTTTCTACAGCATTATCCACTATTGGCTTTGTAAGTGACTTTAAAGATCTATAGAATATTTCCATCAAGTGTTCATCGGTCATCTTATGGTTTGGGCATTGAGTCAACTTCTTTTTAAATCTCTCCCAAGTCTCATGCAAAGATTCATTAGCCAATTACCTAAAGTTGTTGATCTCGTCCCTCAACTGTAACATTCTGGAGGGCGTAAAGAACCATTCTAGAAAAGCTCCTTTTAATTGCCTTCAGTTTATTTTAGAATCAGAAGTTAGCTCATTCAACCACATAGTCGCCTCTCCATACAAAGACAGTGGGAATAATCTTAAACAAATAGCATTTTGTCCCACTCCAGGATTATCAAATTACTAACAAATACTGATGGATTCACCAAATATAGATTTGGATCATCACCAGGTAATCCACCAAAGAGTCCTTTTAGATTCAATAGCTGGATCATAGTGCTAGTGATGTTGAATTTTACCCCAGGAGCTAGTGGTGGTAGAATGATTGCCCCTGTAGATCCAGTTCCATCTAAATCGTCCTCATCATTATCAATATCAAACTGTGCAGCTTGGCGATCTAGTCTTCTTGTGAATGGATAATTTTGATTTACAGGTGCAACTACCTCTGCTGCATGCCTTCTATTAGCCGAGTTAATTAAATCATCATATCCCAGGTCCTCTTCATCTATATTAGGTACTCGACCTGGGTTATCTCATTTTTTTTGATTTAATTGAGCATTAGACAAAGCGGCTAATCTTTCAGCTTCTTGTTGGTTAGCCATTCTTTCAATGATATGAGGTTCAAGATTGAAGGGTACTAATGGTTCCCCTGAACTTCTGGTTCATAGCATAAACAACAATGAGCCTGTAATGAGCAAAAATAACAAATAGACATAAAATAAGGAAACTTGAGTAATAGTCAATTAACACACATAAACTCAATCGACAATCGTATTCCCCGGCAATGGTGCCAAAATTTGGTACGCCCAAATTACACCTCTCTTACGAGAGAGTAAACAATCGTTGTCAAATATATAACCCAACTAGGTTGGGGTCGAATCCCACAAGGAATATGGTGCTAATTGAGTTGTATGCAGATTAGTTGACTTTTAATCGTTAGTTTCCATAAAATAAATAGGGGGATTTGATTCAGTGCTCAAATAAATGATTTTAGTTTAACAAGATGAAATATGTGTAGAGTATTAAAATTCAGAGAAATAGCAAGCTAGGGTTATGTCCACCTTGTAGTTTTAAATACTTTCTAACTTTGGGCTTTACAAATTCATACATGAATCATGCTTACAGAGAAATGTATTGTATTTAATAACATAATCCTAGTATTTCTCAACCATCAAGGACTAATTCACTTTAGTTCTCTCGAATCAAAAGCGTTTACCAAAAACAATACAAAATCTCTAAGTAGTTAATCCTATTAAGGAATTAACATATGAAATAGGGATTGGAAATCCTATTTTCTTGTCACTACTCTCTTTTTTGAACATCAACCTTTCTTTCGAACAAGTTGTGTTTTAAGGCATATCCTCTATGTTTGCAACTATGAGAATTCAAGATAAGCGAGAAGAGTATGATGTAAACAAATTAATGAATAATGAATTCAAAAACCAAAGTGATAGATTGTATGCTAAAAGGCTTCCATAACCTTAACTAATAAACTTAGCTACTCATGGGTAAAACGAAAATCACAATAGAAATATTCATCACACCAAAAACTAGAACGATCTTGGTGGAGAAGATAAATAGTATTTTTCCCTTGGTGTAAGCCGCCTGTCTCCAATCCCAAATAATACAGAATAATTCAATAATGAATAAAAATTTAGTATTAAGACTTTTAATAATCCCTTCTCTCATAATTGCCTTCTAAGTCCCTAAACTAATTATAAATGACAAACTAGTCTTGGACATAGTTTCTAGGTGCCACATTTGATCCAGATTGCTACTCTCTCTTGTGTCATATGCCATCCATATTTCATAGTCCCATTATGTCTTCATCTACTTAATTAATACCTAAAATCATGCTAATCCCATCGGTTAGCTCAATTACATAGAAGTAGAGTTAAAACATAAGAAACTAGGAATTTTGTTCTCTAAACTTAGCTAAAATATGGATAAGTATGGTTCTTAGGCGTATAAATACACCCAAGATCAGAGTCCAAGACATGACCATATCAAGGATTCTATGACATGTTTGGAGTAACCTTTTTAGGCTCCCACGAGAACAATATCATATATGGATTATAGCTTAAAATGCTGGAAAAACTACATTTAATGCTATCCTCTAAGGGAATAATGAGCAACATTTGGATGATAGCTTGGTCTTTGAGATACCATAGGCACCAATTGGCATTGTTATTGGGCTCTTGGGTTACTTTTGGGCCCAAGTTGTAATAAAAGGCCTTTGGCCTATAAATAGCTAGGACCCTTTTTATTTTAGAAAAGGAAGATAATTTTGAATGTAATACACTTGAGAGTATTTTAATGATATTTTGTTGGGATATTTCTTTGACTGTGAGAAACGTGGGTGCTCGGGAATCCATTCCCGTTGGATCCTTGTAAGAGGTTGGTGTTGTCGGCGATTGAAAGAAAGATCTTAGGGTTTAATATACCCTTTGTTTGTCCTCTCTTTATCAATTTGTGTCGATCTTCTATTCTTTTATTCTTTTGTGTTTTTGTCTCATTTACCTTGTTTTTTCGTATTTTTGTGTGTTTTTTGTTGTTTGCATTTTGGTTTGTATCACATATACCCAACTAGAAACAAAAACAAAAAGACCCTAAAACTGCAACTTTGATTCACAACTCAACACCATATTCCTCATCAACGGTGATAAATTTTGATAATACCCAAGATACACCTTCAATCTGAAGATTATGTAGTCGCTATCAAATATAGTAAGTCAACAAAGGTTGGGGTCAAATTCCAAGGGAATACGTGGAATCGTGGATCTCGGTTGTTGTAATCAATGGTCCAAACTAGAAAAGTAAATGGTGGGATTTGAGTAGCAATATCAAACTAGTAGCTATTATCAACTTCGAATGTAATCAGTCGTCGATGAACACTAAGATTGTGTTCCCTTTGGCTTCCAAACTCCGTAGGCTTATCGTGCTTTGTTAAAACAACTCGGTACCTTGCATGCTGAATCTAATAAGTTATTTACCATTAACCATCTTTAGAATTAGCTAACAAATTTCACCCTTTACCATTTAAGTCTTAGGATGTCGCCTTACGATCCCTTATCCTAGATCCTAGTAAACTATTATCTTTTCATTCTCTAAATATTAGATAAAAGATAACCATCTTACTTAGATAATACCTAGAAGTATGGATCGATAGTTAAATTTCAAATTACTATTGCAGTTATCTTTTCCAAGTCACTAATCCTCTTTTGGAGTGAGTAGCAATAATCTAGGCGGGATTCTAATATTTGCTACCACAAAGATAACTATTAAAGTAAATATAATACAACGTATGCATGGGTATTAGTTCAGAACAACAATAACACTTCCCCTACTTTGTTAATCCGCCAGGGTTTCCATAACCCTAGCTAAGGGTTTTTAGCCACTCATGCTTGTGAAAGAATCAAAAACATCCATGATTGAAAGAATAATATAAAATCATAATAATCACAACTGAAAACCTAAAACTTTAACTGAATTAAGTAACTAAAGTCAATACAAGTGAATTCAAAGACTAAATCAAATCTTGGAATAAAAATAAGTTTGAAAGTATCAAGAGTGCATAAATACTACAAAAAAGTACATAAAGGGTATTTATAGTAATGAGGAAACCCTAAAATGAAAGACCAAATGAAAAAGGACCAAAAAGGGACGTTGGCCACATACCTGTGTTCACATGCGGCCTGGCCTTGGGTGTATGTGCCACATACGGCCTGACCATGGGTGCATGTAGACACCTATTAGTGCCAAAAAAATTTGCTACACCTTCTGCTCTCACGATTTTAGACTTCTAATACTTACCCTACCCACATGCGGTCCACATATGCTACATGCAGTCCATATGTTAACATAAGTAACTATCAAAAGTTCTTTTCTAGCTCTTTCACTCTATTGATATTAAATTTGGTACTTACCTTAGTCTCATATAGACCACATGTGCAAATTGTGGTACACATGTAGACATAGGTAACTGTGAACCTTTCAACACTTGCAACTATAGATCTTCAACTTTCATTATATTCTTTCGTCACGTACATCAAAAAGTGTCACAATTACCTAAATTGATCAAGTAAGTAGCCAAAAACACCATTTTTCATATTTTTTCACGAACATAGCTTCCAAAACATAGTTTTCTACAAAACATACTGATGTGTGAGCATATGCTAACACATTTGAGGCATTTAACTGAGAATAATTGCAAAGTCTTAAGCAAATTTTGTTGTTTTTGATTGTTTTATCTTTGATTTTGCAGTGGAAGTCAAGAGGAAAGAGAACCAAACATGATGGAAGTAAAAGAGTTAAAATCTGAAGCAAATAGAAGAGAAGTGTGGTTGACAACATTCTTGATAAGTCTTCAGCACTCTGATAGGTTGTCAGCTTCATCATCAGCCCTAAACAGAGAATGGTATTCAG
>NW_025890212.1:0-2271 GCF_002878395.1 Capsicum annuum | reverse complement strand
GGTAGAGGTGTTAGTTAATCTTGAATTACTTATCCATCACTTATGACTATTAATTTTTTGATCTCAATAACGAGTGAAGCTAAGATTGACGATCAACTCAAATACATCTTTGATATCATATTCAGCTGCTTGATCAGCTCGTGTGAGCTTCACAAGTATTTTTAAAATTGAGTCAAGCTAAGGTTTATTTAGCTCGAATTAATATCAATTCTAACTAAATTGATATTAATTGAATAAGAATTAGGCTAGACATTACATAAGATGGGCAAATTGAATTGACTTAGGTTGCTATTTAATAAATGTAGGAAAGACGTAATAATAATATTATAATTATAACACTAACACTAATAATAATAATAATAATATAATAATAATAATAATAATAATATAATAATAATAATAATAATAATATAATAATAATAATAATAATAATAATAATAATAATAATAATAATAATAGACAATGTTTGTAAATTATGGGCATGTATAATTGAGGAAATAATTTAATAAATATTAGCAAAATTATGTAAAATATTATATAATGTAAAAAATAATGACATAAAAAGAAATCGCATATTCTTAAATTATGAATGCTACATGTTAATATTTATTTGATATCAAAATAATGCGTAGAAAATATCAACATTTAAAATTAATAATTTTACTAAAATAGCAGCCTAAGAGGGGTATCGGGAGGTCAAAATTGGGTGTCAACACAAGTAACCCGATTTATTCCCATAAATTGGGGTCCAAGGAGGGTACAGTGTACGCAAACCTTACTGCTAAGGTAGATAGGTTGTTTTCAATAGACCCTCGGTTCAAGAAAAATAGTCTAAAGTTGTCCAATTTTAAGAAAAATATTAGTGAAAATTGATTTAATATTGGCCGTTGATCAAATATGATGAATGATTGAGATTAAACTTGAGGAGATGAGCCAATAGGGATTAGATATTGGGTTAAAAAATGAATTGAGGATCTCGATTGAGTCAAATTAAACTCAATTGAAACAAATTGAGTATAAAATGGCTAGAATTTAAATAAATTAGGAAAATTGAATTAAATTAGGTTGATATTTAATAAATATAGTAACTATATAAAATTAATATTAAAAATAAATGCAATAATAATAAATAAATATTGATCAACGGCTGAGATATAAAGATTAAGAATTTGGTTAAGAAATTGAATGAAATTTGAAATTGAGTTTAATTGGACACAATTTGGGCTAGGATTGTAATAAATTGGATAAAATTAGGCTAATATTGTTTCAAATTGGCCAAATCAGACAACAAAATAAATAAATTGAAAAATTAAATTGACTAAGGTTGCGGATTAATACAATAATAATCATAAAATAAATAATATAATTATGCTCAGATTAGTTATGAATAAATTGTGTAACTAAAAGTACAACATATAATATATTACTTTAAAATCAACGATAACAATAATATATATATTTTATTATATATAAAAATTTTATATATATATATATATATATATATATATATAAAATTTAGTATAAATAATGTTTTCCCGTTATTTCATTTCATTTCATCCATGCTGAGTTATTTATATTTGAAAATGAAAAATAAGTTTAAAAAGAAATATTTTTTTCTAAAAAAAAAATCACAAATTTTAAATGCCCGGTCATGACAAAGAAAGACTCACTACTTTAATCTTCAAAATCGAAATAAAAATGTAAAATAACTGAACCGAATTTATAGAAATCAAATCAAATCAAATTTATTTTGGTTTGATTACGGCTGTCATTTTCGTCAATTCAAAAATCGAAAAAACAAATTGATATTAAACAAGCAAATCGAACAAACAAAATGTCCACCCTTAATCTCATCATATATATAATTCTGAAACTACCTAATACTTTCAACTCAATGTAAAATAAATCAATGTTTTATTTTGTTTCGTGATTATTATACCTTATATCTCCCATCAAATGACTCCTAAATGTACATTATATTGATATATTATATTATCGTGCGTAGTATGATGCCTTACAATTATATTTAAATTAACCAATAGAAAAACACGCTCTATTTGAGCCATGAGTCGTTCTTCGCCCAATCTTAGGCCAACGAAATTTCACCTCTTTAATTTTTGGTGATAACATAACGAGTCAAGCTAAGGTTTATTCGGCTCGAATACATCTGTGATACCATCTATGTCAACCAATTAATTTTAATTTCTTGAGCATCTTTTGCTTGATTTTACCTATCCATCGATTTAATGTCTAATTTCTTTTTATTTTATG
>NW_025890211.1:0-2359 GCF_002878395.1 Capsicum annuum | reverse complement strand
GACTGTGAATAAATGTTCAAATTGAATTAAAGTAACTAATCGTGGAATGCAAAATGACTTAGGAGTATATTTGGTAGTGGAATTGATAAAATAACATGAGATATAGTCAGATAAGTCATCCACTGATAAGGATAAGACTTTAGTTTCTTTGCATTAATTTTTCATAGTTTTGAAGAATGGTTAGTTTGCTAAATTACTTATTTAAGAGTTCATAACCTTTGAACGTATATGATTCTGAAATGGTAGCCAAAAGATGCCACATCTTTTGTGGGTGTACTTTTTTTCAACTTCTACTCTTAAACTCCTAAAGAGGCTTGTTTGTCCGGTTTTTCATGTCTCAAGAGGCAGAGAAAGAGCTTACATGCAGCTGCAATGTGTTAAAAGGCCTTTAACATGTTAAAAAGCACAATGTGCATATTACTGCTGATTATGTTGTACTATGAGAAGGAAGAGAAAGAATGACTTGCCTGATACCTATTGGTGCAAGAATGAGTTTGGGGTTGCTTCACGTCGCCCCACCACTCCTCTGGTGTGACCTCCATTTGAGAATAACAAAAGTCTCTGTGTTGGAACTTGACATTGCAAGCATCCGTTCTCATTATGCTGTTGTATAGCCAATATAAAAATCCTAAGGTCATAAATCTATATACATTGCCTCAATTTTGTACTTTGTACTTGCTATGATAATCTTCAGCTGATAACACCTTTTCTTGTAAATATCCTTCATACATCCACTGTTTCAGGTTAATGGTATGGTGACTCTTATGGCATTATGAGTTTGAAATGCATTTTATATTTAACAGCAACCACTTTTACGTTTTCTATCTTGTACTTATTTCTTCCTGATTTTTGTGTTGGTTGCTAGACACATGGAGTAAGAGCTGGGCAGGAAGCTGCAAAGAAAGGAATTGGATTCATTGAGGTATTGTATTGTTGTTGCCTATTGTTGCTTTCTGAGATATACAACATAGACAAGCTATGTTAGTATATTTCCAGAAGTCTGGTGTTTCCTGTTCCCTGTACGTTTATATTGTGTAGAGCTTTAATATTTTGACGATTGATCTCAAAAGAGTAAGGGAGTGATCAGCAGTATCATAGTTTAAAACCATTTTATTGGGAAAGATGAAGGCTCTCCCTTTCACTCTACACTTTTGGGTAGAAATACAGTACTTGTCACTTGTCTGTCAGCATTGATGACTGACTTCTACCGCCTACTAAAAGTAGCTGCGTTTGGCGTAGGTCTCAGCTTCCAAAGTTCTGTCTGTGAAAGATTTTTATTTTTTGATAGACATTATGATGAATATATAAATCCAGTAGCATACATTTTCTGCCTGTTTTTTAATTACTTCTCTTTACTTAGTTATAATAAACCTTTGATTCTCTCTGTAATGTCATATGTTGTGACGCAATTGAATCCCTCATTGACTAAAAAGACTACCAAATACTGGATTTATAGTCTAAATGGGCTCGCGCACCTAATAGGCGTGTCTTTTGGGTCAGGCTCTCCTGTTTACCGTATAACAGTTGATATCAGAGTAGGTTGATCAATGGTTGAGGCTGCAACTTGGATTTTTGACCCGATAGAGTGCCATGAGTAGTTGTGGCCTGGACTCGTGAAGGATGCCGCCTTGACCAACTGGTAGGGCGCAAAGAGTGGCCTGGACTCGGGGCTGTCAGTCGTAACCAACCCCCCAAAAGAATACATACGAGATATATGCCATGACAAATTTGGCCAGACGGGTGTCCGGTGTGGTGGCCTGGATCTAAACAAGTGGCACCAGCCGTGATCAACGAAGTCTTAGGCACTAAAGCGAGGCGATTGTTTTTAACCTATTGAGTTCCTAAGGGTCCTAGTAATGGCACTAAAGCTCCCGCAATGTGCAGGATCCAGGGAAGGGCCCCACCATAACCATTTAGTATATAGCTAAATGGTCTCTCCCACCTAAAATAAGCTAGTCTTTTGGGTTGGGTTATCCTATTTAGTATATAGCCATTATGGTATTTCTTCTTCTATTTCCCTTTTTTGCAAACGGCAAACCTCCTATAGGGTGCTAATTACCGCTCATAGACGCCATCATTGATTCATATGATTCTTAAGTTTTTGATATATGCCTGAAATTGGATTGCAGTCTTTGCATTGATTGGAAATTAGGAAGGTATCAAAAGATATTAGAAAGGAATTCTTCCACAGGTATTCACACCATTTTCCCACTGATTCACGTTTCTAATCAATTCTTGGCCGTTGCTTTTTTAGGCATCTAGTTGATTACCGTGGTGTGCCAGGGTCGGGGGTTCGAAACGCCCCTCCAGCGAAGCTGGGGTGAGGGCGCGTAGGTCAGGCCCGGAGTGGTCCCCCCCC
>NW_025890210.1:0-3125 GCF_002878395.1 Capsicum annuum | reverse complement strand
CCGCTTTACACTCCCACGAGAGCTGTAGATTGAGCGTTATCAGTAAGTTACCAAAAACCCCTGTTAAAATGACCTGAAAATAAATTGAACATGGCGTGTGACGGTCTGACTGACGATTCATCAGACTCTTGGTGGACTGTCATTTAGCTCGTCAGGCGTGGACCAGAAATGGGCTTCACTGGATAAGGATTGAAGGTATGAGTGATGGTCCGTCAAATATCTGGTGGTCCGTCAACTCGTCTGTCACACCTTATCCAGAATGTGGTTCAACTGGCATGGCTTTGACAATCCAAGTGGTGGTCTATCACTAACTTGACTGTCCTTAACTTGGCAGTCAGGCCTTAACCAGAATAGGGCCCTTCTGCCTTGGAAATAATGGTCCAAGTGGTGGTCCGTCACTAGTTTTACGGTCTGCCAACTGGGCCATCGCACCTAGGAGATTCTAAAAGTTCCGAGTAAAACGTCTATAACTCTTTCGTCTGATGTCGGATTTGGACGAAATTGGTATCGTTGGATAGCCAACTCAATTTTCCACGTAATAGAAAGTGAAAATCTCAAAAATACTGCATGTACAAAAACAGATTTTCATTTCAATGTAAGTCCTAGCATTCTTGAGATAATTTTTAGCTAGGAAAAGGCACGGGTATTACAAGTATCAACGGTTATGGTGATATTGCCACGATCGATTTTCAAACAAGATCTTGTACGTGCAGAGTTTTTGACTTGGACAAAATACCCTGTCCACATGCTATGGAAACTCTTCGAGCTCAATACGGTGCAAAATATGGAACTAAAATTAATGAGTACTCCTCTCTATATTATTTGATGGAAAAATATATAATGGCATATAGTGGGGATATTACTCCATTGCCTCCCAAAGAATCTTGAGTTGTTCCTGCAGAGCTTTTGGAAAGATTAATACCTCCTCTATATATTGACCAAAACACTATCAAACTGATAAAAAGGTCATATAAGAGGAGCCGTGGAGTCAGAGAATCATTTCCATCAAGAAGAAAAAAGTGCTCCATATGTAAGAGCACTGGCCACAAAAGAACTACATGCCTGGATCATAATCCACAATGATCGTTGTAATTACAAAAACTTGTGTTATTGTTTGTTGTGGACTTTTATATATTTAACTCATTGTTGTGAACGTAAATGTTATCATTTATTATATAAAATATCTTTTTAATAACTTGTGCATTAATAAAAAGAGGCAAAACATGAACTAAATATAGTAGACCACAAAATTATTTTTAATCGATTACCCATCTGTTCAAACAAAATTACTCCTTACCTCCAACAAAATTACTCCTTACCTCCAACCGTCGACATGTTAACATGTTTAGAAGAAGAAATAGACTAAATAAAAATTAAATAAAAATTAAAAAGCATAGACGACCAAAAATAATTTTTTTACTAAATAAAAAATAAAAAACATTAGGTATAGGTTCGATATAGAAAAATTAAAATACATACGCTAAAAAAAAATATATTCTAATTATTATTATCATTATTATTATTGCCAGCCTGTCAATCATCAACCGGCAGTAGCAGGGCCCTCATCATCCTCTACGTCTCTCTGAATATCCTTGCTCTCACGGAGACCAACTCCCACTGCAGGTCGTTAGCTTGTCTCTAAAGTTCCCGCGCGGTATCATGTAAAATAGCAATGTCCCAAACAGGATCATTCATATCTAGATCATGCATGAATTGACAAAAAATGTAAACACAAAAGTAAAGAAAAGAGTCTGAATGTAATACAACGTATACTACCAACTGACAGATTTACATAGAAAAAAACTTACCTCAACAAGAAAGGAATATGCTCTTTGAATAGAAGTAGTTGAAGATGTAATATGAAAAAACAAAATGCAAGAAATAAATAAAAGTGGAGTAGAATGAAGATTAAGGAAGGACCTATTTATAAAGTATTAAATCTGAATGTGTTAGCAAAATGGCACGACTGTTCAGCTCCATTGCATTAATTACATTCAAACTGTTGGCTTTTTATTTTTCATGAAAAGTTGCAACTTTTTCTTTTACATTCAAAACTTCTTACCTTTTCAAAATGGTTTGAGACTTAATAACAATAGTTATTATTGAGCTATTGCAACAGATCATCCATCTGTCATAATAGATAACCCATTGTCGCAATAGATTTACCATCTATTGCAACAGATAGTTCGTATGTGCAACAAATGAGACATCTGCTGCAACATATGGATTATCTGTTGTGACGGATGGGTCATCTATTAGAGGAGATGTTTTTATTTTTTCTAACAGCTGATTCATCAGTTGCAATAGATGGGGAATTTGATTCATCAGCTATTTTGAATGTGTTAGACAAAAATTCAAAACTGTTCACCTCTTTTTTAATAGTCATCATATACCTTAATTAATCCAAATTGGTAACTTATTATATAAATATATTTAAAAATAAAAAAGGTAAAAAGTCACGACTTGTAATACTTGTTTTTTCTTGACGGGCAAGTAGTTATCTGAAATTGAAGAAGGTTACTCTTTGAGCCTCTTAGTCTTGTACACTACTTAACGATGGAAAGTGAAGAATAAACATTGTCTGACACTGATGGGGCAGGAAGAATAAGGAATGTGCAGATGAATAGATCCATTTTCATACCTAGGAGTTATGTATTATTAATCAGGCTATCGTGACAGACACACACAAATTACAATGATTTTGTGAATGTAGTTTTTTATTGATTAGACATTGATCCTTCAAATAAGATCCTGCATTTTACATTTTAGTTTGATAGGTGCGAACTGATAAGCCCAAAGGGTTCTAAGACGGTGGTGTCAATACCCTATTATAATTTAATAACATTTTTACTTATGTTTTTGTGACAAGTTTGGAGAAGGGTTTAAGTTTTTGGCGGCAGTGTAAAATCCAATAGTGATTGGACCAGTTTTAATGGTGTAATGGACTTTTGAAAGGCCTCTGAAGCTTCGCACTGCAAAAAACAAGAATTGAAAACTAATAAAAATTCTCCTGGTCTAAATTTATATGGATGGGTTTCTCGAGGAGACTATTATACATCAAAAGGTGCTTGGGAGAATACCTGTGTGGAAAGGGGAAGGTAGAGAATACCATATTTCATCTCAAA
>NW_025890209.1:0-2172 GCF_002878395.1 Capsicum annuum | reverse complement strand
TTTTTAATGGATAATGTACTTCAAATTCAAATAGATTAAGAAGTAGACTTTCATTCCATTTCAACTTTCATTCAAATTCAAATAACATTTCAATTTGTTGAAAGAAGATAAGTTCTTCATTATCTTTAAATTTTTAAATATAATGCATATTCATCTTCTAATATTATATTTAAATTAAAAAATTTTTTAAAATCAAATCATATTATTTACCATTTACGTATGTACTACTATTGCTATTTTTGTTTTATTATTATTATTATTATTATTATTATTGTTGTTGTTGTTGTTCTACTTACTATGTACGTACTATACAATTGGCAACACTACTACAACTAATTATTATTATAGATATAAATTCCCTAATATGTAAATAAATTATATTTAAATACATTTTATATATTTAAATTTTATATGAGATAAGTTTGAAATAGAATATCTCTATTAGAACTTTTTAATTATTAGTTCTATTTTTATGATAATGAAAATCTTTTTTGAAAAAGGATAATTTATTCAAATTCAAATACTTAATTTTTCAATTTAAAATTGTCATTACAGCATTTTTAACTTTGTCTTAAAATATTTTTTAATATTATCTTAAAAATTGCCACGTGGCTATTCTAATAGCTTGACACATGACATCTTGTCTAGCTTATGTTTTGCTTTTATATATATATATATAGAGAGAGAGAGATTTTAAATTGTAAATGCAATTTATAGCATCTTTATATAGGTTGGTGCATCTAAATTTAATACTATTCAACTTCAAATATTAGTTAAATGGCCAAATTCATCGGTACCCCCTAAACTTTCCACGAACTTTCACTTAGGCACCTCGAGTGGATGTTGTTCATTTTTTGCACCTCAAATAGCTATAGAGCGTGTCACTTTGACACCTTTCGACACCAGTGAGTGTGTCTCACTCGCTGCCAACATGAAAAAACGGCCAATTTATTTGTGCCAACTCATTTAAATTGCCATATCATTATATCCACCTACATTTTTTTTTAAAAAGAATAAAACACATAAAAAGGGACCAATTATAAAAAGACACTTGTCATTTTTATAAAAATATTTTTTAGATAATTAATTTAAATAAAAAATATTAATAACCCCACCCCTACCTTATATCATCTTCCTAAACCATTCTACCCCACACCATATCATCTTCTTTTACCCACCCACCTCCAAATTTGCTGCCACCCTCACCCCCAAATTGTATTCTGCCACCCTCCCCCACCCTATCCCTAAATCGTTTGCCGCCAACCCCCCTCTCCTACCGCCCCCTCTATATTGTCTTCTTCAATCCACAAACCCCCGTCTCCAACCACTACAACAATCCGACCAAATTGACATCAAATTCACAACAACTTGACAATATTTGACAATAAGTTTTCACTCTCCATCCAAACTGACAACAATTTTCGATCAAATTGACAACAATTTCATCTCAGCAAAAATAAAATGGTCAAAAAAATAATTTTAAGAAGGAACCATTTGGCCTCAATTTCTGTCTAGTTGCTTTGGTATGGTTTCGTACAGATACACTCTGATATATTTTAGTTGGATCACATTTAAGAATAGACTCAGTTAATAAAAATTGAGTGAAGGTAAATTTGATGGTGATATTGTATTCAATTGTGGTGCAAAAATTGTGGAGGTGAATAATAAAATTAATGGTGGTTGTGCGAAAAATTTGGTTACATTATTTTTAATTTTTTACAACAATCATGGAGATGTGATTTTTAATTTTCAAAATTAAGTATTTGATTTTTTCTTTTATGTTTTTTAATTAAAAAGTTTGGTGGTAGTTTGATAGATGATGGTGATGATGTTGGAAGGTGAAACATGAACGGAGAAGAAGAAGGTTTTAAGCTGATGTTGGAAGCTTTGCAATGGTTGTTAATGGTGGTGAAAGGTTGAATTGGTGGAAGAAGAAAGAGGAAGAAGAAGAAGGTAAAAAAAAAATACAAAAATTATAAAATAAAGCTCCTCACATGCCTTTAGTTTTGTGCAACACACACACAATGTGCTGAATCAGCAAAATGTGTCAAAGTGACACACTTTATAGCTATTTGAGGTGCCAAAAGTGAACAATGTCCACTTGAGGTGCCTAAGTGAAAGTTCATGCCAAGTTTAGGGGTCCACCGATGGGTTTGGCCTAGTTAAATTAAT
>NW_025890208.1:0-3694 GCF_002878395.1 Capsicum annuum | reverse complement strand
GTGTGTATAAAGAGAGAGAAAGAGAGAGTGAGAGAGAACATAATTACATCAGGACCAAAAAACTTTTGGATAACCACAGCAGCCATACCCTCTATCATACTATAAAGGACAGGAAATTTCTTAGACACCAGAATGGGTAAGATACTGTTACTCATACACTCCTTGGTACATTTATCAAATTTGAATCCCTATCAACATAAAAATAAGAATGCATCACTAGAATCTAAAATTGTCTCAAATTGTCTAAACTTTGGACAACTATGAGAAAAATAGTGTTTTAGCTCTTTACAGACTTTTTAAAATTCTATGTCATTTCTTACCAAAGATCTTCATTTCTACACCTACATTCATTTTTATAGATAACATTTTTTCTATACATAAGAGATCTTCATTTTTACACATAATATATATTCATTTTTACATGGAAGATATCTTCATTTTTATGCAAAAGAAATCTTCATTTCTACGCAAAACAACTATTCATGTTTTTTACGTAGAAGAATCAAACTTCATCCAGTTTTTTTCACTCAGAAGATATCAATCTTCATTCATCTATTTAACACATAAGATATCAATCTTCATCCATTTCATTAACAAAAAAGATATCAATCTTCATCCATTTCATTAACAAAGAAGATATCAATCTTCATCCTGTTTTTAAACACATTAGATATCAATCTTCTTTCATTTTCTTACACTAAAGACATTGATATTCATTTCTATACATGAAAAAACAATATTCATTCTAACACATAACAAAACAATCTTCATTTACACATACGAGACCTAATGTAATACCCCGTACTTTTTCCTAGTTTAATTTCGTCCCTAGAATATCGGTGCTTCGGTGTCTTTCAAGAGTCATTTATATCTTTTATTAAGGTGAAAAAGTTGATTTCCAATGGTGTATCTATCATCTGGTTCGAGTAAAGGACACCACGTCTGAGACTCCAACAGTTTATTCAGTCAGTGTAGTTAATGAGTTTCCTGATGTTTTACTCATAGATTTGTCAAGGGTAACTCCCGATAATAAAATAGAATTTGGGATTGACCTTCTTCCAGATACTTAGCCCATCTCAATACCTCTATATCATATGGCTCCCGCCGAGCTTAAAAAGTTTAAAGAGCAACTCAAAGATCTTTTAGATAAAGGTTTCATAAGGCCTAGTGTTTCTCTTTAGGGTGCTCCTATCCTATTCGTGCAAAAGAAAGATGGATCTTTGTGAATAGCATTGACTATCATCAGTTGACTAAAGTTATAGCCAAGAAAAAATATCCTCTTCCTAGAATTGATGACTTATTTGATCAACTCCAAGGTGCAAGTTATTTCTCAAAAATAGACCTTAGATCCGGATATCATCATCTTAAAGTAAGGGAATATGATATCCTAAAAATAGCTTTCAGAACTCGTTATGGTAATTTTGAGTTTCTGGTCATGTCCCTAGGGCTAACAAACGCCCCAGCAACCTTTTTGTATTTGATGAATGGAGTGTTCAAATAGTATCTGGACATATTTGTCATAATCTTTATAGATGATATTCTTGTCTACTCTCGTAGTGAGGATCATCATGCAGACATCTTAGAATTGTGTTGCATGGTCAAGAACAAAGGACCATTCATACCCTAGAAGATATGTTGAGGGCATGTGTTCTTGATTTCAAAGGTAGTTGGGATGAGAATTTATCATTGATTGAGTTCTCTATAATAATAGTTATCATGATAGTATTCAGATGGCTCCGTTTGAGGCTCTTTATGGGTGAAGTTGTAGATCGCCAGTTGGTTGGTTTGAAGTGGGTGAAACTATTTTGATTGGGAAAAGCATGGTGTTTGAAGCAATGGAGAAAGTTCAATTGATTCTAGAGAGGTTGAAAGGAAAGCAGCCCAAAGTCGTCAAAAATCTTATGCAGACATAAGAAAAAGAGATCTTGAGTTTGAGGTTGATAATCTTATGTATTTGAAAGTTTCACCCATGAAGGGGGTGAAGGGATTTGGCAAAAAGGGGAAGCTTAGTCCTCGATTTTTAAGCCTCTTCCATATTTTTGAGTAGTGTTGGAAAGGTAGCGTATGAACTCAAGCTACTCGCAGATTTATCCTTCGTTCATTTAGTGTTCCATGTATCCTTGTTAAAGAAATGCATGGACGATTTAGCTGTTATAGTTCCTATAGAAATTACAAATATTTAGAATATCCTTTCTTATGAAAAAGTCCCAATAGAGATTCTTGATCATCAGATCTGTAGACAAAGGAACAAATAAGTTCCCTTGGTCAAATTTTTGTAGCAAAATCAGTCCGTTGAGGGTGCTACTTGGGAAGCAGAAGCATACATGCATATCAAGCATCCTCATCTCTTCTCCACGAACCCATATTCTGACGAAGGTAATAGTCTTCCTTCATTCATCTTTTTTCTAGTATCATATTCAGCTATATTGTATTTTTCATGCAAACTCATGCACTCATAGATTAGTTTAGTAGCTCATTATGTTGAGATCCAGTCATACAGTTCATTTTAGTTGTGTATGATATCTTATAACCTCAGATTCCTCAGCATTCTCAACTTAACTAGCCATATTCAATGACGAATGTTCCCAAGGGGAGATATTGTAATACCCCGCACTTTTTCCTTGCTTAATTTCGTCCCTAAAATGTTAAAGGTTAGCTTTAAAAATGAGTCATATTTATTCCATGTGGAATTTTCCAGATTTAGACTTTCCATTTTGTTGGAAATTGAATAAGCTTTCCATCGATACCAAATTCACCCAAATCCGACACTCGATTAAGAAGTTAGGGCGTTTTTAGTAAAGCAGTGTGCCACCTGGGCACCCACCGCATCGTGGAGGAGGGTAAATTCCCAATGGTAAAAATCCAGTGGCCCTCTGCGATAGCCCTGCATCACCGAGAGGTCCAATTTCCCAATTGTTAAATTCCAGTAAGTCTACAGAATTTCATCGCATCACGATAATGGCAAAAATGGTATTCCAAAGGGGCACCGCGATAGCTCCACATCGCGGAGAACTTCCAGTTCCCAATTTTCCTTTTTCCAGTAATCCACCGTGATAGTGGTGTATCGTTGTGGCCTGCCAGTTCAGAAAATATTTTTTTTCCAGTTCCGTTTAGAAGTTTAAAAAAGGGTATTTTTGTCAATTCCCAAGCCCCAATCTGTCCAAAACACAAGATTAAACATATTTAAAGAATTTTAGGCTTATTTTTATCCATTCTCTCTTGAATAAAAACCCTAGAGCTCCAATCCTTCTTCTCCAAGAAATCAAAATCTCAATAGTTTCTCCGAGGAAGCCCTAAATTGAGGATTCCCAAGACAACAAAATCAAGAACTCAGCTCCAAGAACTCAATTAGGAATCAATAATTCAAGATTCTTCATTTAATAATCTACCATGGTATGTGGGGTTTATGAACAAGGATCTTCTTCCATCCTTGTCCCCCAAACCAAACTTTTAATTACAAAATCAAGCATGATTATTATGATATTCTTATATGAACTTGATGTATGGGTTATAAAGCCCAAGATTATATGTTGATGTTTCAAGAAAGATGATGCTTCAAGCATCTTATGAGCAGATTATTTTTATATTTTCAATAAAGCTTTGATCTTTTGATCCTCAGATAAGATTTGATCTCCACTTTATAGATTTATTACAGATTACAAAAATCAGATGAGCTTTACTTTTAGATTCAATT
>NW_025890207.1:0-2955 GCF_002878395.1 Capsicum annuum | reverse complement strand
CATTCTAGTCCCAAATGTGGGGTATTACAATATCTCCCCCTTGGGAACATTCATCCTCGAATGATATTGGCTGAGATGAGAGAAAAGACAACTTACACGAATATATAGCATAAATGACTGATCATGATTTCATGGCTGACATGACTTAAAACTGTGTATATCATACTGTACATGCATATCTGGTGCATGGGTAGCTGATTTATGAATGTAGGACTGAGTGTTTCGATAAACTGAGTTTCTCAAACTGAGAATGCATGTATGATTCTTAACTGACAAGTTGAATCCATGAATATCTGATGCATGATTATATGACTGACATGATACATCAATGCATGACTGAAAGTACTAATAAGCTGACCACGCATATCTGATGCATGAATACATGACTGAACTGACTCACGAATATGCGACTGAATATGCAATGGTAAAGGCATTAAGATTGAACTAAAAGATTAGAACATGGCGGATTCTGCTACGTGAAATATGGACTGAACATCATGAACTGAACTAAACCTTTGAATACTTGACTAATAGCTGAGGTCTAACTTGAAGGTCAACTTATGAGTACCCTCTATTCTATACTGAATTCATTATCCAAGGAGAAATTGAAGGATCTAAGGCATGTGAGCGTTAAGAGAAAGTGGGGTATCTCCTCCTTGGGACGCTATGTCCCTCTAAGAACGCTTACCTTACGGAGATACTGGGTGATGCACAGGGCATCTACGAACTAGATTATAACTATACTTTGGGAGTCTAAAACTAATGGATGATGCATGAGATGAACTTAACTTGCAACTACTAGGAGGTTCTACCTTGAAATAGTTACATTCTCTAAGATTGTGGATAACATGAATAGATGCAAGGATGAGAAAACAAGCTATACAAATCTGACTGCTCACTGGCACAACATGAATACTGAAAGAAGGGAAACTATTCCTAAAACATCTCATAGCCTCTTGCACATAGGTGTGGTGCACAACACACATATGTACAAGACTCTACTAGATGCGGCTTTCAGACTTCCTAGGACTCTATTGAACCTTAGGCTCTGATACCAAGTTTGTAACACCCCAATTTTCTAAACTGAAATGCTACACGGTGCTCATGACCCTAAAGGACCACAAGCTAACCTATGACTGATATCTGTACCTTTATACTGCATAATATACATAAAATGCGGAAAAATGAACATGAAAGGCCATAAGGTTCGAATTGAATAAACATCTAATAACAAAATGTCTGAAAAAGGTATAACAATACTAAAAAAAGTCATAAATACTTAAAATAATGAGATCTGAATATCTAAACTGATATCTAGTCTGAAAGCATCTAACTGAACTGAATAAGGAGTTGAAGGAAAATGTCTCCAACTAACTCCATCTAGCAACTGAATAGTAAATGTAGTAATAATTATATTGTCCTCAAATGAGAAGGACTCACTGCAAACTTTGAACACTGGAATGCTACTGTTGATTTGGAGCTCGTGCCTCTGAACCTATGGTGTAACATAAGAGAAAGCACCATAGCACAAATGCGTCAGTACGTCTGAATATACTGAGTATACGAGTGAGGTAGGCTAAATTCAAAGGGTTATATGCATGAACAATACTAACTAATATGAATGTGAGAATACATACATGCATACATAACTGTAACTAAACTCGTGGAGATACTGACTACTGAGTCTGAATACTGACAACAAGAGTGTACTGATACTGAGATACTAAATAGATAAACGACTATTTTTGATAGTTCAAATTATAAAGAACTGGTTTGGTTGACAGTGTCTGACAGTCCTGAAGCTGAATACTAATATCATGAATTTTGATAACTGATATGACTGATACATGAGTTCAAAAAATTGATATAACTAATATAACTGTGATGATTGGCCTAACCGATGTAACTGATACTGAGCGACTGTATGTGATAGTCTAAGTTCTGATGGAGCTATCTGTGTTCCATTCTACTTGGACTAACTAAATTTAACATCAGTCCTATCTAGCGGTTGATCATAAGTATACTGATAATAAGGATGATTTGACATAGTCTGAGATCAGTCTTATCTAGCGGGTGATCTTTAAATCTAATAATTTTGATACTGATTAATCATAGTTAAGATAAGTCCTAGCTAATAAGTGATCTTGAAGTCTATTTATAATGATAAGCATTGACTGTATCTAACAGTATTGAATCTGTACTACTAAGCTGAGTTGACTGTGTCTAAAAGCCCTAATTCTATAACTAAAACTGTGGGATGTGTTTATCTAACCGACATGCCCCAAGCTAAGCTGACTGGGGTCCAATCTCTGCCTTGAGTGGAAGGGTTTCAGTACCGCGCCACTAGTAAATACATCTGCTGTGGAGTCAGTCCTAATCTAGCGGGTGACTCCTGGGATCAGTCCTATACATATAAATGTGCTAACGGGTAACCCCTGAGTATGTCAGTCCTATCTAATGGGTGACATCTCGTACCTACGATGGCTATGTAGTTCTGGAACTTAGGGATTGATTCTAAGGATCTTAGTCCTAATCTAGTGGATGAGTCCCCATCCCTAGGCTCACTCAGTGCTGAATCCTACTCCTATTTGAAAGACACTGAACTAAATAAGTAGGCTGAACTAAATAACTTAATTGAACTGATTTGCTAAAGTGATACTGATTAACTGAACTAAAAATAGTAGTATTGTTCAGCGGAGTTAAAACTGAGTTTACTGGATTCTGATGATGGATGTAATATAATGAGTTCTGAGGAATGATTAAGAGTGCTGAAGTTACTTAGATTTACTGTGATTACTGAGGTTACTGAGCACTAAGATTACTGAGAATACTGAACTACTGAGATTGACTGAGAGTATCGTGAAAACATGACATGGCCCTAGGCACACAACTATATTTTTCAGGTACAAGTACCCTAGGACTCGATGGAAGGAAACTGACACACATGACTGACTT
>NW_025890206.1:0-1932 GCF_002878395.1 Capsicum annuum | reverse complement strand
AGAAAAAAATTAAAATATTATTTTTTAGATGGGGTGGCGTGGAGTAGGGGATTGGGAATCATAGTAGGGGTGGGTGATTTTTAAAGTTGTATAAATATTTGAACTTAAGAGTGCGGTTGAAAGCGAGTTTTGGAAAATGTTTTCCTTACTTCTTGAATGCAAGTCATTTTCCTTAGATTTGAGGAAGATAATTTGATTTGAAAAACATTTTCCAACACCTTTAAGCCAATCAAACATGAGAAAACTGGAAAACTTTTTTGAAAAAATATTTTCTTTTATACCAAACACACCCAATGTATAAAAAAGAATGTTGTGCATATATTAACTTGATATAAATGTAGAGTGCAAAGTAACTTTTTACTACCTTGTTAGAGACAACGATTTTTTTTTTTTGGGTAATTTCACCAATTCATACGAAAATACGCATATAACTTGTAAACCCGAGCACCTTCGGGTGTGGTTGAGTTGGTTTGAGGGGTGACTTCCGAAGCGGAGTTCGGGGTATCGATCCCCCCTATTGCCACCTCAATCTAGCTCGTCGCACGGGGTTTACCTAGTGCGGTTTACATCTCCTGTGGTTTACGAGCGACTGCATAGTGAGGGGTTTACCCAGTGCGTACAAAGTGCTCACCACAGAGTGCTCACCCAAAGGGCAAAGACTATGGCAGAGGTTGTAGCGGCTGCGAATTTTTCCTGAGTTTTCAAAAAAAAAAAAACACTTGTAAACCCGACCTACTCCCCAAACATTCCATTCCAAATTAATGAAAATGCTGAGTGTTCCCTCGGTTTCATTTTAGTTGGCCCCTATGAACTTAGCACACCCATTAAGAAAAATATTTATTAGGGGTCTATTTTATCAAATTAGTCTTATTAATTATACTTTGAAAATATAAATTTGAGTTATACAATTTGTTTAGTCATTTAATAATAAGGTTATTATAAGAAGAGCATATAAAAATGTTCTTGATTTCATCAAAGAAACAACTAAATTGAAATAAATATTTTTAGAAAAAGGGCCAATTAAAATGAAACGGAGCGAGTAATTTTTATTTTACATGAATCTGTCTCATTCCCAAAACTACTCCAACTAAAATTCGAATAATTGGGTAGAAAAACTTGCAACACCCATTTTTTTTTTTTTTTAATAAGTTTACAACACCGATTTGCTATCTTCATGGAAAAAGTAGTGTGCCTAGACATTAAGCGCTCAGCTCAAAGTGACCTGACCATACTTTGCAAAAGAATTGGGGCATGCGTCGATAATATTGTACACATGAGGTGGCCAAAAGGACAAAGGTAGATACACAGACAATATTATACAGATAATTTGAGTGCGGGGAATATTGACTGACACCACTAACGACATTCCCACATGCTCATCACTCATTGGGTCTGGTATTTTAGGACTCAAGTGAAGTCATTTTATTGGGCGATGTTTGCCTTTGTAACTTATAAATAATTTATTTCCAATATTTTTTTTCCGATTCCAAGTAATACAACGATGACATGTTTATAAATTCATGTGCTCCAATCTTTCCGTATTGATTAAGTAGCCTTAAATTATGACCTTCACTCACTAAATCGTTCTTGAATCATCAATGGCTTAAGATTCTCAAACAACACAAAAAACAACATATTCATCCACCATCGAAGCTCTTACCCTTCACATGGCTCTACTTTATCCGTTTATTATCTTTATCTTGCTTCTCACTTATTATCACCAATATATTCAACTTCAAATCATAGAATCTAATGAGTTAAGCAAGACGTCTGAAGTTAATCTCATACAAATTCAACTTTACCATCATTTTTTGGTAAACAATATTCGGTACAGTGTTTTATGTTTGCAAAGAGAATAATGAAATACCTATCATATGAAGTATATGATTACATATACAACTCATATAAATTGTTGTAATACTAGCTAGCAAA
>NW_025890205.1:0-4736 GCF_002878395.1 Capsicum annuum | reverse complement strand
AACATGGAACTAAGCCAATCTAAGGAAGGCTATCACCTTAAGCTAAGAATATTGATGAACCTGAGATCATTTACTGAACATGCATGAACGGGAACATGAGAACATAACTGAGTCTGAAACATGATACATGAACTAAATATCATGAACTGAGTTGACTCCTTGGATACATGCTATGACATGGAAATGGTCATATGGCTGAGATTAGAACGAGAGAGTCAACTTATGAGTACTCATTACTCTAACTGGATATTTTTACGTGAAGAGAAACTGGAAGGTTTTGGACATGAAAGCTCGGGGGTTATAATGGATCTCCTCCTTGGGACATTATGTCCCCTGAAGGATGCTGACTTGTCTGAGCTACTAAGGAAAGACTAGGATGATGCACAGGGCACCTACGAACTGAATCGTGACTAAATATCTGGGATCTGAAACTGAGGCATGATACATAAACTAAGTTGAACTTGTAACTACCAAATTGCTCTATTCTAGAACGATCATATTCATAAGACTTTGGATAAGACAACTAGGTGGAAAGATGGGAAACCATACGAGCTTGTCCGCCTGACTGCTAAACTGAATTACTAGCTTTACGGACTAACTCATACTGATAACTTACACTCAACTAGAGCATTTTTTGACACTTTTTCTATAAAATTCTACTGACTTTAGGGAGTAGAGAAATCTTAGCATGGTTTGAATAAGACATCTGAATAAGAAATTACCACGTGGCTACAATTCTATAATATGGAGCAAGGCCTATGAAATGTCATCTAAGATAGAGTAACTAAGCCTTATGCATTGCAACTACTAATTTGCAATCTTAGCCACGTTTCTCAACTATTCCCTCAACTGGAATTTTTACTTTAACACTGCATTTCACTTAAGGCTACTAAAAATATTCACATAGGCACTAAGCATGAATGCATAAACATACAAACTTATCTGATTAACTGAGTGGCTGATAGCTTAATACTGGTCATGTAGGATTGAACTGTTCTTAGTCTGGACTGAAATTATAGAGTATTATACATATGCGGTAAGGACTGAGTGAGTAACATGAGATAACTGAGCATCAATTCGTGAAAACTGTATCATTTAAGAATGCAAAACAAGCATATAACATGATTCTAAAATAGTCTGCAAATTGAGGTACTAAAATACTGATAACTAAATAACTGATAATTGTACACTATGGTCAAGAAAACCTAAAATTGAACTGAGTTACTGATCTGATTACTCGACTGAGACTGTAACTAAGACGGTAATTGAGACTGTAACTGAGATTGTAACTGGGACTGTAACTGAGACTCATACTGAAACTGAATACTGGGTTTTGATGGATACTGACATAAACTGAGGATCTGAATAGACATTCACACTCAGCATTTTCTCAACTTCTCATCTCATGAAAAATATTGATTTTCCTTCCTTCAATAGCTAAATACAACTTCTTGCTACCCATTTAATTAGCACACTAACCTGGCATTCAGGCTTATTTTCATAACTACCACCTCATTTTAAACAAGCATGCAAATATCTTTCCTTATCATGAAATATTTACTCTCTCCCATCTAAGCAATTGCTCATCACTATATCATTTCATAAGAAGAGTAAACTAAAGGGTTAAAACAGGAGGACCTGAAGCGTGAACGAATACTATGTTGAACGCGACACTTAACTGAGGCCTAAGGAATAGAATATCAATACCATGGATTTATAAAGAGATCTAAACTGAGGATATGCATCACATAATCTGAATTTAGCCGACCATTAGGAGTGTAACATGAGTCATGGGAACTGAGCATACTATAAAGCATTAGTACATGAATCATGAGCTGCATGACCTGAGTTTGGAGTTTCTGTATTCATGGAACATGATTGATAATGCTGAGTGAACTAGAACTCCTTATACTAGGAATGATAAGCTTACATTATTTTCGATCATGTGAACGAATATGAGCTATGATCATAGAGCTGACATGTAAGGCGTGAGTAGATATCATAATAACTGAAGAGCAAAACTTTGCACTAAGGTAAGGACGGGTTGGGCATCATTCTTTCCCACTGCTTTTCTACACATACTAATATTACTACTAAAAATCTGGAAGCTTGACTTGGTTACTTGTTCTACTATCTCTCCTTTAGCTTAAAGCCGTTATTCTAAGTCTGTGAACTACTTAATAAACTTTAAATCGAACTAAAACCACTTTACTCTAGAGCCTGAGATATAACAATACTCATAAACACTAAACTCATTCTGAAGGACTACACCTGATATTGTAAGGTCCACTGCTAGTACTTTCTTCTCATACGGGATTCTTAGCTTTCTATTGTCCCAAAAATCATTATATAGCAACCTCAACACCAACTAACTTAGAATTCTCAACTCTTTTTTCTACTTGTTCAATCTAACAATTCAAGCTTAAATCAACTGAAACTGAGGTACTACCCATTCATTCAATGATTGGCCCATCAGGAAACTAAAATGGAATGACTGTATTACTGAAATCAACTGAAGGGATTTTCTGAAATACTATAACTGAGCAATATTTGTATACTCGTCTGGCTGGAATAGATTTACCTACTGGGGTAGGCACTAAAAGGTTCTGTTTAGATTCTTAGTCTGACTTTAAAGTTGACTACTATGTAAGGAGTTACCAGAGACAAAGAAGCTCCTGGATTTAATAAGGCATAAATATGTAAATGAAAGATCTGTAAACCAGTGACCACATCAGGGGAACTTTCTTGATCCTGTCTGCAATGACTGAAGTGCATAAAGCCTATTTAGGTGTTGCCCACTGATGTCACTGAAAGTGGCACCCTGCTGATTCGAGCGACCGAGCTGAGCTGAGGGACGATTGTACTAACCCTGTGAACCTGACTGAGGATAGTCTCTGACTCTATGGCCTAGCTTACCACACCCAAAACAAACATCACTGCTAGCTCTACACACTTGCTTATGGTTCTAACCACATTCTCTGTAAAGCGTATTAGTACAAACACCCTTCCCACTACCTTGTGACGTAGAGCCTGGTGCTCCATCTTGACTGTCATTCTTAGACTTAGGCACTAGCGCTCTAACTAAAGAAGGAACTGGGGCTGAGAATATATGACGGAATTGGGAGCGGTTACTACCTCCTGATCTTGGGTTAGAATTATTTTTTTAGCCCTTTTATTCTTCCCACGCTTCTCTTCCTTACTCTGCCAAGTGTAAGTCAAAAACCTAGATAGGACAACAGTCTGTAAATTATTCTGAGCAACTACTGAATAAGCTAAGGTAGTGAAAGCATATCTAAATTCAGCATGAGAGATATGCTCATTCAAGGGATCTACCTGAACGAACGGAGGAGCTGGCTGGTTTTCATTCCTTCTTTCATTAGATTTTTGGGGAGGCATGTTTTGGAAGCATGAGGAAGAGATGAATTAGACTAAGAGATTAACTTGAGCTCATGCTCACTCGTACGACATGAATACTGAAAGAAGGAAAGCTTTTTCTAAAACATCCCATAGCCTTCTGTCCATAAGTGTGGCTACCCACCAAGTACAAGACTCTACTTGATGCGACTTTCAGACTCCCTAGGACTCTGTTGAACCTTAGGCTCTGATACCAATTTCATAACACCCTAAGTTTGTACCCTGGACGCTACACGGTGCCTATGATCCTGAAGGACCACAAACTAACCCATGACTGATATCTGCTGTGAGCACTAAATAATAATACTATAATAAATGTGAAAAAATAGGCTGAAATGTCATAAGGTTCAAAACCTGAAATACTGATAAAGAATACCAACTGTAATAATAATTCCTACAACTTAATACTATCTGAAAGTCTAGTCTGAAAGCCTCTATCTGTCTAAACATGGAGTTGATGGGACAAGTCCCCAACTAACCCCGACTACTGAAATAGACTGAATACTGATATAATGAAATGATATGATAACTTTATCCTCAGACTATGAGGACTCACCACTAGGTCTGCTGCTGATAATTTGGGCTGCTAAGTATGGTCAGGAGCCCGTGCGTTAGAACCTATGATATAGAACATCATAGCACAAAAAAAGAGGTATGAGTCAGTACTTTGAATGTACTGGTATTCTAAGTGAGGTAGGCTGATATACAAGGGTCCATATGCATGAACAATAATTGACTGAATAGGATGAATACAACTGAATGAGAGTACATGTATAACTAAAAACTAATGGAACACTGATTATGCAATATTGCACATATCTACATTTACTGTGTTTGAGATCATAGTAACACTGGATACTGAATTCTGATAACTGAATGACTAATATCTGAGTTGATTAATAATTGTATTACTAATAGCTGGGTGACTATTTTTGACAGTCTTGATTCTGTAGAACTGAACTATGTTCTATACTGAGTTGGGTGACTATGTCTGATAGTCCTGATTTTGTAGAACTGAACTGAGTTCTATACTGAAACTGAAACTAAAACTAAAACTGTGGAAGGTAATCATCTAACCGATATGCCCCAAATCTGAACTGATAGGGGTCCAACCTGTGACCCTAGTTGGAAGGGTACTAATACCGTTCAACAAGTAATAACACTGGAAAACCAGGATGCCAAGCCTAACTGACGGGTGACACCTAGGCGGAGTCAAGCCTAATCTAACGGATGACCCTTGGGAGGTAGTCAAGCCTAGTCTGACGGGTGACTCCTCATCCTATGCTAGCTACGCAGTTCTAGAGTATAGGGATTGCTACTAA
>NW_025890204.1:0-1579 GCF_002878395.1 Capsicum annuum | reverse complement strand
TTGGAACATGGATGCACGACCTGGCAGACATGGCTCATCCTCTTGACCATCCGACTTATCGGCATATCCCTTTCTTTAACTCAGCCTAGACTCTTTCATGGCTGACAACCCTGGATCATTGCTTCGCATGAACAAGCTACTTGACTGACAAGCTTCTGATGCACTTCTCCAACCTTGCTTGACGTCTTTGTCAAGTCCATGCTCTCTTCTGACCATAGCTACCAACATACCGCTAACAGAGTTTCTGACGAACTGATGGTTCCCCACAATCAAGGACATTTGAGCACCAGCTATCCGATTGTCCAACTTTGTGGTTCCACTCAAACAGCATCACACGATGACCACACCTCTTGGCCCAACATGCCTCCATGGAATCCCTCTGCATACGGTATGAGATTAGTTCGTGTCAAGGGGCATTCGACAACCTCAAGGCAGCCATCATCAAGGAACCGGTTTTGGCTTTACCGGACTTCACAAAACTATTTGAGGTGCAAACGGATGCATCCGACTTTGCTATTGGTGGTGTCCTAACGCAAGAGGGCCATCCGATAGTGTTTGAGAGCAGAAAATTGAATGAAGCGGAGCGGCGCTACACAGTCCACGAAAAGGAGATGACGACCATTGTCCATTGCCTAAGGACATGGCGTCACTATTTGTTGGGGGCTCATTTCATTTTCAAGATGGATAACGTAGCGACCAGCTACTTCCAATCACAAAAGAAACTCTCGCCGAAGCAGGCTCGATGGCAAGACTTCTTGTCGGAGTTTGATTACTCATTGGAGTACAAACCGGGAAAGTCAAACGTTGTGGCCGATGCATTAAGCCGCAAGGTTGTTTTGTCAGCACTGTTAAGCACGACCAGCTGTGGTGTACTGGATACCATCAAGGTAGGGATGGAACATGATCCCGTTGCCAAACAACTTCTTGATTTGGCACGCAAAGGCAAGACCCAAAAGTTTTGGGAAGAGGATGGATTATTATACACCACCGGAAGGCGAGTGTATGTGCCTAGATGGAAAAATCTTAGGCGTTTGTTGATCAAGGAGGGCCATGACACGACATGGGCTGGTCATCCGGGACAGAAGCAAACCATGGCTTTGTTAGAAGCAGCTTATTATTAGCCTCGTATGAGGGACGACATAGAAGTATACGTTCGCACTTGCCTTGTTTGTCAACAAGACAGGGTGGAACACAAGGCACCCGGTGGATTACTTGAGCCGCTGCCCACCGTGGAGAAACCATGGGACAACATCACCATGGACTTTATCACATGTTTGCCGAACTCGGAGGGTTGTGGAACAATCATGGTCGTCGTTGATCGCTTCTCCAAATATGCAACATTCTCAGCTGCCACGTCGAATTGCAAAGCCAAGGAGGCAGCCCGATTGTTTCTCAAAGACGTAGTTAAACTTTGGGGCGTACCTAGGCATATCATTAGTGATCGAGAACCGCGATTCACGGGGGCATTTTGGAAGGAATTATTCAGCTTGTTGGGGTCAGAGTTGCACTTTTCAACCAGCTTCTATCCCCAAACCGACGGGCAAACGGAACGAGTAAATGGATTACTCGAGTGCTACTT
>NW_025890203.1:0-1236 GCF_002878395.1 Capsicum annuum | reverse complement strand
GGGGACGATCATATTATACGGCTTTACTTGGGCTTTCATGGTAAAATTAATCACTATTTTTACTCATCCATTAATTTATATTGAATATAGTTATTCTAAATTTTTTCTTGCTTTTTGTTTACACTTTTTAGGCTTGGGCATTTGAAGCCATTCCTCCCCTTCGAAAGTAGTTCAAGGATTACCCGGATGAGGTTTCTCATCTAAGGATCCTTAGGTGGTTGTCTGCAAAGAGCAACAAAAAAAAATAAGGAGGCTGATCTCTTTAACCTTTCGGATGATGTAGTACATCTTCTTTCAACTAAAATAATTTTCCTGAAAGAAAGATATTGAAATAGATGTGTCATCTGTTACGATAGATGGGTCTTCTACTGGAATAGATTACCCGTTAACTGTAATTGGTACAACAGATAGGTAATATATTATGACATACGATCCATATTTTACAACATATTAATAATTTGTTGCTCTGTTTCCCTGAACCCAACTTAATAGATTACCCATCTACCAAAAATTATGCAATAGATAGGTAATCTGATGCAACATATTGTTAATTGTTTGTGATATACAGATCAACTGTTGCAGCAGATAGATCATCTGTTTCATAAGTTGGTTATGTTAACATATAACTCAACTGACTGCAAATTATTATTATATGATTTAAATGTCTTCTGTCTTTTTTATAGGTTGTGCATCCTTGGGTCGTGCCTACTGAGCAGGAGTTAGGGATAACTTTTTTATTACTCTAGGTCTTGTTGATACAATAGAAGAACCAACGGTGGAGTTAATAAAGAAGGAATATGCTAGAGAAATAGCCATAAGAAGAGCAGTTAGGCAAGGTCGGCCTAATGTTGAAGCTCTTGATGACCAACCTACTGCAATATATTTGGGTGCTTCTTCTAGGGGTGTTACTGGTGGAGTTATTGATGATGGTGGCAGCCATCCTGATGCTGCTGTTGTCAGTCGTGATTATAAGTATGTTGGTGCTCAATAAAAAATAAATACATTTAAAAACACCCCTTGCATAGGTCGCTCTTACTCTTACATCGATTCCTCACACCCTTACAGTGGTCCCTCTCACCCCTCTTCTCCATTATTTTCTTATTGTAAATGCAAAGTGTGCAAGGACATAGAGGATAAACTCCTTGTAAAACTAGAGGCTATTTGTGAATCTATCAAGGATTTAAAATATAAGAGGGGTGTCATACCATCCAAGAAGGTAAGGCAGCCATACACTCC
>NW_025890202.1:0-2226 GCF_002878395.1 Capsicum annuum | reverse complement strand
AGCAGATCACATATCTGTTGCAACATATGAGTGATCTGTTGGAATAGCTAAATAACCTATAGTAACCGCTAAGTAATATTTTGTGATAATACAAAACATATCACTCATCTATTGAGAAGGATGAATGGTCCATGCAACAGATCACATATCTGTTGCAACATATGAGTGATCTATCGAAATAGTTAACTAACCTGCAGCAACGACTGAGTAAGCTATTGCGACTATACAAAACATATTACTCACCTGTTGAGAAAGATGAATGGTTTGTGCAACAGGTTGAGCATCTGTTGCAACACATGAGTGATCTATTGGAACCGTTATCAATAGTCAATATTATTTATATTTCTTCTAATAAAAGGGTCGTCTATCAAGACAGATGAATGATCAGTTGGAAAAATAAAGTCTTGGACATATCCTATTGGAAGAGTTGATAGGATTTTATCCAATAGGAGGTTCATCTGTTGCATCAGATCTTTAATCTGATGGTTTCACCGTTGCATCAGATGGTTAATCTGTTGTATAAGATATTTTATTCGATGGCTCCTTAGTTGCATCCGATAGTAAATTTATTGAATCAGATGGTTAATATGTTACAACATATGGTTAATTTGTTGCATCAAATAGTTAAAATATTACATCTTATGATAAATCTGCTGAATTAATTTTTTATTCGATGGTTCTTTTGTTGCATCAGATAATTAATCTGTTGCATCAGAATTTTAATCTGATGATTTCTTTATTATATCAGATGGTTGATCTGTTGCATTATATGATAAATCTGTTGCATCAGATGGTTAATATATTGCACCAGATGGATAATCTATTTGAGAAAAAATAATAGTAGCATGATTTTGTTCAACAGAAAAATAGCAATATCACAATTTTACCAAGAACAAGAACGGAACAAATCAACCCAAATCGTTGTTTTATTTGTATAAACACAAACAATAAAAGTCAAACTTCAAAAAATGCAACAAACAGCAAAAATCATAATTTACTTCAAAAAGAGAAGAGAATAAATATTAGAAATTAGAGTTTTATTTAGACCACATTTCAAATTAAAGAAACAAATATTAGAATTGTTAGCCAATACTATAAGAGAAGTTGGCTCAAGTTCTCCATTTCTTCAAAACTAAAAAGGCCATAATTTTTTATCTGTGAAAGAAAAAAAAGAAACGATGAAGAATTCAAAGTTGCTGTGGCCGGAGAGCAAGGTTGTCAAGTCGATTGAAGATTTAACTCGAAAAGAAACTCGAAGCCCAACTATTTATTGTTGGAGATTAAAGTCACCAAGGATTGCAAGGATAAATTTGTAGAACTGTTGGTTGGGAGATAGTTGAGAGAAGCTGTCGAGAGAGAGAGGAGAGGGACTGATTAATTTGGATTGAAGAGACGTGTGAGTTGGGTTGATTTGTATTTTTGAAAAGATTAGAAAGTTTTATTAAAAATATTAATCATATCAAGAATTAACTTAATCAAGTTTTCTAATGATATTTGACCCTATAAGTTGGTTAATGTCATCAATCCTTCATTCAAAACTCAAAAGACATTTTTCCTTCAATTTTCTCGTGTTTTAGTTTTTTTTTTCTAAACATTAGCCAAAATTCATTATATTATAATTATAGTTATTATAATCTTGTAACTGAATTAGATAATTGAAGAGGCTATATTGATAGTAGTAATAAAAATGATGTAATAAACTAACCATTCATTTTCAATTAATAAGCTTTTAATTAAATAAAAAGAGAGAAATTATTGAAAATAGGCAAAAATCTCACAAAAAAGATAAATAACAATGGAGGCCATAGAGAGGTGCCACATCACCTACTCTATGGTTATATATATATATATATATTGATTATTATTTTATTCACTTATTTATAGGGATAAAAATAAATACACATCCATTAAACAAGGTAGTATATATTTCTCCATGTCAATATTAATTATCACTCTATCTCAATTCCCTCTCTCCTTTTACCAAAAAAATAAATCCCTCTCTCCACCATCCATCCCCTAACCGATGTTTCCTTCTCCTTTTTTCTTCCTTTTCTTGTCTCAAAAAATCAAAATTCAATTGTCCTTCAATAGAGATATTCTCACGAACAAGATTAAAGATCAATATATGAAAAACAAGTTCAATAAATGGATAATTAATTGAACCAATATAAGTTATTCATAATTATCACAACTTCTCTTTTTAAGATATGAGTTTCGCCTCCAAAA
>NW_025890201.1:0-4326 GCF_002878395.1 Capsicum annuum | reverse complement strand
CTAGCCCTTTATTTTTATCAATTTTTTGGTTAGATTTTTTTTTTCAATCTATATTTGAACTGATAGGTATGACAATCGATTCACACGTCTAACATATTACTCCCTCCATTTTAAAAAGAATGACTTACTTTCTTTTTTAGTTCATTTCAAAAAGAATGACCCCTTCCCTTTTTGGCAATACTTTAATTTCAACTTTCAACATAGCATGTTTAGGACCACAAGATTAAAAGACATTTTGGTACATTTGACACAACTTTAATTTAAGACCACAAGACTCAAAAGTCTTCTTTATTTTCTTAAACTTTGTGTCAAGTCAAAGTAAGTCATTCTTTTTTAAATGGAGAGAGTATTATATAAAATACATAATTCTATAATGACTTATAATATTTTCAACACCAACACATTGTCAAGCACATTTGAATTCATTAATTAAATTATCTTTATTAACATTATCCTTCATCTATAAATTTAACAAGTTAAATAATATAAAAAATTAATAATATTTAAAATTCTTTTAAAAATATTATCGCTTTGAATTTGGGTAATATTGTGTAATCAGTTTCAAGTAGCTACAACAAGTGTTTGAATATTTCATGATGGGTGCAATTTTATTTTAGAGTAAAGACATTATTTCCCCCCTGAACTTGTCCGCTCAACTTACTTTAGCAATTAAACTAAACTTTCGTTTATTTACCCCCCCTTAACATCTTTAAAGTGTATTAATTTCATCCCTCAAACTGGCGTAGAATTTTCACATTTTTTTATTTAGAAACTGAGATGATCCTATATTTTAATAAATCCTTTGTCATACTTTGTAGTCAAATTTACCCTCGGTGTCACACTTTGGGGCCAAATTTACCCCTTTACTTTAGAAATTGGCTAAATATACCCTTCGTCATACTTTGGAGTCAAATTTACCCTTGATGTCATACTTTGAAGTCAAATTTACCCTCGTTGTTAAGAAACTTTTCATATGTACACTTTTTAAATAAATAATCTCAAATGAACGTTAAATACCCCATTTTTTAAAAATAAAATACACCTTAATCTAATTCGTCTGATCTGACTCGAGCTACAAAAAAGACACAAATAATAAATATACCCCCTTCAGTTCTGTTGGCCAATTTTTCAACGAGAATAAGCCACTAGATATTTATCAGGCATAGCTCATGAAAAATTGATTTGCATCAGCGCAAACACAAAAAAATATATTCCTTTCTCAGTTCATGGATCTGCATCAGTGCAGAGCTCGTGAAAAATGACACTTGATAAACTAATCTAATAGATTAAGCCCATTGGATATTTTCTGGATGATTGAGTTAAGAGGTCTCCTAATGTGTTAATCGAACATCTCTTCATTCATATATATTTATATGCAATTTAGATTTATATAAAACTTTTATCATGTCATTTACTCAAAAAATTTATTCACTGGTTCTAGAATTTTGATGCACATAGAATTGCATACCAAAATTTAAAATTTGAACGTAAGCGAACAAGATCAAAGTTTGTAATAGACGTTTTCTCTAGTTTCATGATTCTCCGTTATCCCATTTCGTTTTACGTTTTGTTCATTTGTAAACTACCTACCAGTGTTGCACGTTGAAAGAGAAGTATTTTCGTTGAAAAAAATCAACCAACAGAACTAAGGGAGGGGTATATTTATTTATATATTTTTTATGGGTCAGATCGGCCGAGTTAGATTAGGATGTGATTTATTTTAAAAAAATTAAAGAATTTAACGTTGATTTGGGCTTTTCTGGTAAAGGAAGGTTAAAAGTGAAAAGTTTCTTAACCATGAGGGTAAATATATCCCCAAAGTATGAAATCGAGGGTAAATTTGGCCTCAAAGTATGACGAAGGGTATATTTAATCAAATTTTTAGAGTAGAGGGGTAAATTTGGCCCCAAAGTATGACAGCGAGGGTAAATTTGACCCCAAAATATGACAAAGGGTATATTTAGCTAAATTTTAAAAGTAGAGGGGCAAAATTTGACCCTTTACCCTATATATAATACCCCTTTCTTCTTCAATGCCCCCCACCCCCTCTTCACCTCTCATCCCCATCCCTCACCGCACACCTACACCCCACACCTCGTACTCTTTTCTTTTCCAATATATCAAAAACAACAATATTCATTTTCTACAATCATGAATTCCTCCATTAACAACCTCAAACACATTATCCAACAACACTCTCCTCCAATTTTTTCATTTTCCTTCATTAACATATTCTCCAACGAAGAAATTGAAGACACCGAATTGCTTCATTAATTTAGTTCGAAGAACAAAAAATTGAAAGAAATTTTTGTAACTTTTATTTTAAAACTTCATTGTTCCTTTCTATTCTTTATTTATGTCACTTGTAATAAAAAAAATTAGTATTTTATTTCTAAAAATGATAATTGTTTACATTTTCAAGGGTGAATTTGGTTTTTGGAAACATTTAGAGAGTTGGATTGAAGGTTGAGATGGTGTTTAATGGAGAAAAAAAATTAATTTGATGTTTTTGTGATTGTTCTCTAATAGTGTTAATTAAGAAAAATTAAAAAAAATTGGAGGTGGGGATGGGGTTATCTGGAAGAGGAAAAAGAAAAAGAGGAGTGGGGGTGAGGGTGTGTGGTTTGAAGAAAAATAAAAATGAGGGGTGGGGGTGGAGGAAAATAGAAATTGAAGGTGGGGTGGGAGGCTGTTAATGGAGGAAAATAGAAAAAATAAAGGTGGGGTGGGTTTGATGGAGGAAGGGGGAAGGAACAATTTAAAGAAAAGGAAAATGGGGGTAGGAGGTTTTTTTTAATTCAATATATATATTTAAAAAATATTTTTCTTGCGTGGTTCCGACGTGACAGTAATGTCGCGCTGATGTGTCGACGTGTGTGATGCACTCTCTGTGATGAGAGTGGTATTCAGTCTTGAAAGGTAAAATCAATACACTTTAAATATAGTAAGGGGGTAAATAAACGAAAGTTTAGTTTAAGTGCTAAAGTAGATTGGGCGGACAAGTTTTGGGGGTGGAAATGATGTCTTCACTCTTTTATTTATGGTTAGAAATTTAGGTATTGGCCATTTAATGCTAAATGAGTAAAATATTATGTAAGATACTTGGTAAAATTTATCGAGTAATCACTATTTATATTTAATTCGTTCTGCTTAAAATTTTCTTTTAATTTTAAGTGTAAATTGAATAACAATAATAAATGAAACATCTATACTTGATGATTAAGATTTAACACTTAATAAGTTAACTATTATGTAGGATATTAAACTTATTCAATAACTACTATTCTTAATTATTACTTTTTCTTTCAAAATATTCATATATTTTAATTTAAATTAAATAGTATTTTGACCCACGGACCGTTCCAGCCTAGCCTCAGTCAAGCATCAAGGGCCAGCGGGCTGACTTAGGTTAGGCTTATAAGCCTCAATTTTAAACGGGCTCAAAAATCATAACACAACCCTACAGCAGGTAGGGCTAGGTCGGCCTCAAGGGCCAAGCTCATTTTGACAGCTTCAATTGTGGGAGGTTGTACACCTCATTGAGGAATATTCGATTATTAATTTTTTTAAAAAAAAAATAATCTGATTTAGTAGTGAAAATGTAATAAAGAAAAATATAAAACATAAAAGTTTATCGATAATTATATGATTCATTGTCTTTATTCATATTGATTTAATTATGAGATTGTGAAGATGTTGGTGTGGGGGGGGAGGGGTTCGGGAGGGGTGGGGGGTGGATTGGGGAGAGGACATATAATAAAGTAAAATATGAAACCTAAAAGTTTGTTGATAATTATATAATTCATTGTCTTTATTCATACTGATTTGATTGTGGGATCGTGATGGTGTTGGTGTGTGTATGGAGGGTGGGGAAGGGTCATTGTACATTTCATTGTGAAAAAATATTTTTTTAACATAATATGATTTAACATATTCGAAGAAAACATTACAATTTAAAATGATTCCGCGCATCATGTGGGTACGTATACAAGTATATATAAAAACAAAACTAAAAGCAACAGAAGAACCCAAGTGGAAGAAAAATAGAAAGTCATGTGGCAGTTTTTAGGACATAAGTTATGATATTGTAATAAAAATTTTGAATTAAAAGATATTAAATATTTGAATTTGAAAATATTTTATCCTATTATTATTTTATTTTTTAAAAAAAGATTTTCATTAGCTTCATAGAAACTCATGGTTGAAGAGTTCTAAATAAACTTTTATTCTTTCATAAACTTATCTCTTTTAAAATTTAAACATCAAGAATCATATTTGAATATAATTTATTTAAATATTAAATAAAATATAATAATAATAATAATA
>NW_025890200.1:0-2282 GCF_002878395.1 Capsicum annuum | reverse complement strand
TGCAAATTATGCCCCACGGCCAAGAGTTGACACTACCACGTTATGTCTTCATTTATGAGATGTTCTACAACTCTTGCCTTAGAGGCAAGACTTAGGTCAAGGACTTTCAAAGTACAAATTATGCCCCACGGGCAAGAGTTGACACTACCACGTTATGGCTTCATTTATGAGATGTTCTACAACTCTTGCCTCAAAGGAAATACTTAGCTCAAAGACTTTCAAACTATAAATTATGCCCCATGGGTAAGAGTTGACACTACCACGTTATGTCTTCATTTATGGAATGTTCTACAACTCTTGCCTTAGAGGCAAGACTTAGCTCAAGGACTTACAAATAATAAATTATGTCTCACAAACAAGAATTGACACTACCACATTATGTCTTTATTTATGAGATATTCTACAACTCTCGCCTTAGAGACACGACTTATCTCAGGAATTTTCAAAGAACTTCGTAACAACAATTCATGCCCTTAAATTTTCTTTGATATCTAAAAAAGAAGACACCTCTGCAGATTATCCAATTTTTTATTTACTAGCAAAATATAATAGAAGTTGAGAAAAAGGAAAAAAGCGATCAAACAAAATAGAGAAATAAAAAAAGATTGAGGAAAAAAGGAAAGAAAAAAATAAAGATCAAGAAAAAAGCGAAGAATTAAAAAAATTAAGAAAAATAAAAATGAGAGAAAAAATAAAAATAAAGTTTGAGATAAAGGAGGGGAAAAAAGAACTGAAAAAAAGAAAAAAGCGATCAAACAAAATAGAGAAATAAAAAAAAAGAGTGAGAAAAAAAGGCAAGAAAAAAATAATGATTAAGAACAAAGCAAAGAATTAAAAAAATTGAGAAAATACAAAATAAGAGGAAAAAATAAAAATAAAGTGTGAGAAAAATGAGGAAAAAAAAGAGAACTGATAAAAAACAAAAATAAAAGAAAAATAAAGGTTAAAGATAAATTAATTAAAAAAATAGATAATGCTTGAGAAAAAAGAAAAAAATAAAGGTTGAGACAAATTAATTAAAACATGAAAATAAAATTAAAGAAAAAAATAAAAAGTAAAAATAACAAAAAAAAGTAGAATAATAAAATTAAAGAAAAAAAATAAAAAAGTAAAAATAATAAAAAATAGAATAATAAAGTTAAAGGAAAAAATAAAAGTGAAAATAATAAAAAATAAAATTTGAAAGACAAATAAGTATGGAAAGTTTAAAAAATATATTTGAGGTTTAGATGGGCAAAATAGTACTTGTACTATACTTAAAAAGGAAGGAAGGTTATTCTTTAAAGACATTTTTTATTGGGGTCAAATATCTAAAGTCACTCATATTTGAGTTCATGACATGCAATTTCCGGAAATATAATTTTTAGTAATTTTATTGGGCCATGCATAGCCTATGTCCATTTTTTGGCCCATTGAACCAAGCACATAGGCCTATTATAGAGATACATTACCAATTGTGCTATTATCCACTGACCAAATGGGGTTCATGTTTGGCAAATTCTTTCAAAATTAATGAAAATGAAAAGAGTAGGGACGAGTATACTTGGTGTGAAAATGATTGCCACAATTGTATATTTGGTATGAAAATGATTGTGACAATTGTATATTTGGTCTGAAAATAATTGTGGATGTATAATCTATTCTATTTCCTCTTGTTTTTATTTTTTATTTATTTTTTTGGTTTCCCAAGGTATCCCCCACAGCCGGCAGCCGTGAGACTTATTTGGTCAGCGCATTTTGCGATAGGGAACTGGCCACAGCGTTCGCTCCATTCGCCAGAGGCGGGGATTGAACCCCCGACCTCTTGCTTAAGGGATATAACGCTGAACCACTATGCCAACTCTAGTGGTTTGTTTTTATCTTTTAAATGGTGATATTGGAGTGAAAGTAAATGATTTAGCTTTAGAATAGGACGGTTGAATTTGCTAATATGGCTCAAAGACATCTAGATTGAGATAATCATAACATGTAGTTCGACTAAAGTTATGTTCGATTCTAATATTGAATTTACCATTAGTACGTATCTACTATATTCAATTAACACAAATGGTATCTACTATATTCAATTAACACAGATATTGAATTATTCTATCATAAAACTTTATGCAGATGAAGATATATATATATATATATATATTAGAAATCATCTAATATTCTTTTGATTATTAAAATTTAAACATTTATTTTTATATAGCTTATTGGTAACTAGAGAAAATTGAAGGAAAGGTGTCTTTTAAGTCTTGAATGAAGAATTGAAGACATTGACCAGTTTAAAGGGTCAA
>NW_025890199.1:0-3388 GCF_002878395.1 Capsicum annuum | reverse complement strand
AAAACATTTTCAAGTTGCTAATTCACTTCTCAAGTGACCATGTACTTTACTAAATTCAAAACAAAAATTCACATTTCAAGTACCTACACTTAAGCATTTCAAGTAGCTAATTCACTTCACGAGTGACCATGTACTTTACTAAAGTCAAAACAAAAGTTCACATTTCAAGTACCTACACTTAAGCATTTTCAAGTCACTAATTCACTTCTCAAGTGACCACACCTTACTAAATTCAAAGCACAAATTCACATTTCAAGTACCTACACATTTTTAAGATATTAATTCACTTCTCAAGTGACTATGCACTTTACTAAATTTAAAATACAAGTTCACATTTCAAGTACCTACACTTAAACAAATTGAAGTCACTAATTCACTTCTCAAGTGACCATGTACCTTACTAAATTCAAAATAAAACTTCACCTTTCAAGTACCTACACTTAAAACATTTCAAGTCACCAATTCACTTCACAAGTTACCAAAACTAAACTAAATTCAAAACACAAGTTCACATTTCAATTACCTACACTTAACAAATCAAAGTCACTAATTAACTTCTCAAGTGACCATGTACCTTACTAAATTCAAAACAAAACTTCACCTATCAAGTACCTACAATTAAAACATTTTAAGTCACTAATTCACTTCACAAGTTACCAAACTAAACTAAATTCAAAACACCAGTTCACATTTCAATTACCTACACTTGAACAAATCAAAGTCACTAATTCACTTCTCAAGTGACCATGTACCTTACTTAATTCAAAACAAAACTTCACCAATCAAGTACCTACACTTAAAACATTTCAAGTCACTAATTCACTTCACAAGTTACCAAACTAAACTAAATTCAAAACATAAGTTCACATTTCAATTACCTACACTTATACAAATCAAAGTCACTAATTCACTTCTCAAGCGACCATGTGCCTTACTAAATTCAAACCAAAAGTTCACCTTTCAAGTACCAACACTTAAAAATTTTAAGCCACTAATTCACTTCACAAGTTACCAAACTAAACTAAATTCAAAACACAAGTTCACATTTGAAGTACCTACACTTAAACAAATCGAAGTCACTAATTCATTTCTAAAGTGACCATGTACCTTACTAAATTCAAAACAAAAGTTCACCTTTCAAGTACCTACATTTAAACATTTCAAGTCACTCATTCACTTCACAAGTTACCAAACTAAACTAAATTCAAAACAAAAGTTCACGTTTAAGGATCTCAAGATTTCACTCACTCCCCAAATGTAAGGGACCATATCAGGCCTACCTCTAATAATATTTAAATTAGACTTTAAACCTAAGTCACACCCCAAAAGCTAGCTCAAAGGAAAGACATTGTTCAGGCCTTACAAGGAGTCCAAGATTCTACCCATTCAATAACGAGGGACATTCCATTTACTGAAATGCATATTCTATCAAAACTTAAGTTATGATCTTATAAGAAATAGTAATACAATCTAGGATTGAGGAAGTAAAAAAATGCAGGTGCGATGCGAATCTACTTTCATATGCAAAGCAACTGAAAATACAAAGTTCATATTAATTGACCCTGCTTCACAACCCCACACGATATGGGTTTAAGTAGAGCAAGGCATTTAATTTTGGATATTAATGGTCACAGACAGCTATATAAAGCAATTTTAGATATCAGGGACAAAATATTATTCGAAGTGTGTCAAACATTATTGGAATTTTGGAAGTCAGAAAGTGTTTTGGGAGGGAGGAGCATTTGCAACATTTTTTCACATTGATTAGATAGATCTGAACTTTTCTTTTTTCTTTAGTTGCATGACCATCATATGCCTGATTATAGTTTGACACTTTTTGCACAGGTGACATTAAAATTTTACTCAGAATTTTTTGATAGTTGATGAAATTTTATTGACTAAGAGGACCAAGTCAGTTTAAAGGATGTACACAATGTTGGCTTAAGTATCAACTTTCCTATCTACATTGCTTTATAATTTTTTGATAGAGAGAGTAGTTTGATCTGGGGTTAGCCAAGACATTTGAGGAAATTCTCGAACTGTTCAAATTTTAAGTTAGTAACTGTAAAGTCTTATATTCTAAGTGCTCTATACTGTGGCATGTTTATTTCCTTTTTCTCAAAGTTGTCTCCTAATTGGATTAGATACATATAATGCTTGTCCTCTGAACATTAAATTACTTTTGCTTTCAAAATTTTGCTGATAACATTTTAAGCTCCAACGTTTCCAGAACTTTGCTAAATGTTTTACTTGTTTTGGTGGTTGCAGGGTTCAGTCATTACTACTATTGGCTTATTAAAGGAAGCTCCTGCGTTGAATGTTCATGGGTTCAATGTCTACCACAAAAATCATTTAATACTGGTGACTAGCTTCTGTATAAAACCAAGTATAGGCTTTTGACCATACACATAACTAAATCGATCCAAGTATAAAACCAACACATGAACAAACAATATCAAATAGAATTACATGAAAATAAAGAGGGATGGAGATAGAAATAGTTTACCTTAGTGATTGGACGAAGTTATTGAGTCCACCGGTGGCAACGGATGGCTTTGATGACTGTGGCGGCTGCTTGACTTTTGTGCAGTGGCGACAAACCTCGGGGAGGAGAAAAACGTCTTAACGGTGGTCGCCAGTGAAGGCAGCATCGGTTGTTTTGGTTTGAGAGAGAGAAAGAAAGTGTAGAGAGATGGAAGAGAGAGAAGATAGGGAGAGAGACGGATGTTTTTGGTGGAAATGAGATTAGGGATTCTTGTTTTGCTTAAAGGAGAGGAGTGAGAAATTTGATCTCAACCGTTGGATTGATTTTGATCAACGGCTGAGATTAAAGTTATTTAAAAAGGGGTTAGAAAAATTGAATTTCAATTTGAGCTTAAAATTGATATGAAATTTGCTATAATTGTCATCAATTGAATATAAATTGACTAATAATTTAATACTAAAAGGAAAATTAAATGTAATTGACTGCTATTTTAACAACAACAACAATAATAATAATAGACAGTGCTTTTGTAAATCGTGTGTGTATATTTACAAAAAATAATTTAATGAAATTATGTAAAATGTCTTAAAATTTATGTTAATTTGGTTAAAATTAATATTAATTAAGTATAAGATGGCCAGAATTTAAATAAATTAGAAAAATTATTTTAAGTTAGACTGCTATTTAATAAATATAATAAGTTATCACTATTAACAATAGACAGCGCGTGTACAATTAAGATTATGTAAAAAAATATTTTACAAAATTGTTGTTAATAATTAAAATAAATTAGTTACAAAATTTAAATATAATAATAATAATTATAATAATAATAAAAATTAGACAATGTATTTGAAAATTGTGAGTGTGCATATTTATGAAAGATGATTTAAGTAAGAAAAT
>NW_025890198.1:0-3321 GCF_002878395.1 Capsicum annuum | reverse complement strand
GGATCGGTGGGGCGATTTTGGCCCAATTCGATGGATGTTAGCTCACGGTTCTCGGGGGTAGGGGGGGCTCGAGCACGGTTGGGATCGAAAATCAACCAGTGGCCCCCCGGCAGGATTTGGAGTGGCTTAGGGTGGTCCGGCAGGACAATTTGGGTGGTCAAATGGGTGAAACGGAGTAAACGGGGCATTTTCTGTCCAATACAGTGGGTGTTAGCCCACGGTTCTCGGAGTTGGTCCACATTCCCGACACAACTGGGTGCTTTGTTTTAAAGTTTCGGGCGTTAATGTGTCTGTTCGAACCTCACGAGCACTCACGATCCCTAAATTTTGGGTCCAACACTGCTAACAATCATGAACTTGGAATGAATTAATAATCCCAAGATGTTTAGTTCTTATCAAATATTAACTTTCTTATCAAAACTAAAAAGAGACCAAAAATGAGATTTCTCTATTTTATTCACGAGAAATAGTAAAAGGAAATATCATATTATCATTTATAATCAAACCAACAAATCTGTTATTTCATGTGTACAAAGAATATCATTTATCACAAATCATCTGCTAAATGAATTCTAACACTTAGTTAACCCTAATCCCTATCCATTTTTATTTTATTGTATCAATTTACTAATTAAAACTGTCCAATAATCTATTAAAAACTAATATCATCAACTTAATTGTCTGGGACATTCTGGTGAGACATTATTGCATGTTAAATTGTCAGTATTTTCCCAAATTGCCCCTGGAGTTTCACCATTTTCTCCCAATAATTTTACATTCTCCAATAAAATTCCTTGACATGGAAAATTCTTGCTGCATTTGAAATTTATGGCTTCATTTGTTGCACTTGTCCCTTTGATGTTTTGATAAATCACATTTTTTACTTGAACTGCTGAATCCTGTAAGTTGATAATTATAATAATTAAAAATATATCAAAATTAACTTAATTTATCTTCAACACTACAAAAAAGATTAATTTGACAAATTTAAAAGTTCTTTTTTTAAGGGAATTATCGTATTTTAAGAAAGTTGAAGGGATGAAATTGATTTTTCTTATACATTTAGGGGTCGTTTGGTAGAGTGTATAAGAATAATGCAAAATATGCTGTGTTAGTAATGCTTGTGTTAGCTATGCTTGCATTAGTTATACTTGTATTTTTCTTATGCATTTTTTGGTTTGATGTATAAAAAATAACATGAATTAAATAATTTCTAAAAAAAAAAAAAAAATTTTACAAAAATATCCTTCATATATATGTTGGAAGGGATGTGAATTTTTTTTTTTTGACGGATAATGGTGTCTTTAATCATGTTAATGCATGTATTGGATCCATTGCATTGCTAATACCATGAATTTTGAGGTATTAGTAATGCACACCTCAATACACAATAGAGCGTATAATAACTAATGCAAGCATTAGTTATACATACGGTGCAAAAGTATACCAAACAAGGTATTAGTAATACACATTAAACTAATGCATGTATTAGTTTTCCAATACACTCTACCAAACGACCCCTTATAGTTTGAAAAGCATCCAATACTCCCTCGAACTATAGCCAAAGTTGCTACGACACACTCCAACTTTACAGGGATCCTATTACCTCTAAACTCAATTTTAATGTGTTTTTTTCACCCTTTTATGCTGACATGGAAACTTTTTTACATAATATGGGGCTTACATTAAATGTGTCATGTCAGCCAAAAAAGTTGACGAAAGGTGTCATGTCAGCACAAAAGAATAACAAAAATATGCTAAAATTGAGTTCAGGGGTGATAGGATCCCTGTGAAGTTGGAGTGTATCGTAGCAAATTTGGTCATAGTTCAGGAACGTACTAAATGCTTTACTCTAAAAAATATGCAAGACAATATGTTACGTATGTACAACAGATAATTAAAGTATCGCGATATATTTTTTACGTTGTCAATGTATATAAGTTAAATCAATTTTGAGTTACCTGATCCTTGCATGGAGTATCTTGATCACAATAATTTTGATCTATAATTATGGGGTTTTTTACACTATTCATAACCACATTTTGAAACCTAATATTGCTTGCACTTCCTGATCCTCCCTGTATAAATAATAATTCAAGAATATTATTACATGTGTATTATTATATATAATGAATCAAATAAATTTCATAATAAAGAAAAATATGTAAATAAAAGGATAAGAAATGTATATTGGTAAACAAATAAAGGACGATATATAGTTTGATGTATAAAATATCTCGCGTTTATATAGGATTCGGAAAAGGGTTGCATCGAAAGGAATGCATGTGATGTAGACCTATGTTGCTCGAACTCTTAAAAAATGTGATCAGGTGTGTATCGGATCCTCTAAAATAGTGGCGGAGCTAGGATTTTTATCGAGGGGGTTCAGAAGTATATATACGAACTAGTCGAAGGGGGTTCAACTTCTACTATATATATGCATAAAAATATTTAATTTGTAACCATGTAAAAATAGTATAAAAACTATATAATTTTTCGTCGAAGAAGGTCTGGATTAACCCCCTAGAGCAAAGGTGGCTCCGTTACTGCTCCAAAAGTGGTGCATTTTTTAAAGATCCGACATAGGTGCGACAACATTTTGGAGAATTCGAGCAACATAGATGTAGACAACCTATTCTAATACAGACATAAAGAACTGTTTCAACGACTCGAAATCGTAACCTGTAATTCACATGGATTAAATTTAATTAATTAATTAATTAATTAAATTTACCTGCCAAGTTTTAATCCTAAGTCCATTTGTAGTTCCAGAAAGTTTAGCTCCATTCACATTAATATCAGACACATGAGCTTCTGAATTCCCAGCTCCCAAACTTCCAATACTAAGCAAACCAAAAATAAAATTAAAAAAATTACATAATTAGATTATAAATTTTGAAAATAATTTGAATATTAAAGAAAGAAAAAAGTTGGACAATGTAAATAAAGAAATCTATAATTTTTTTACTTTATTTTGAATTTATAGAGCTGAAGTTAAAGATGGAGATGTGTTCGGTTATATACTTTCTGTAAAATCTATTAGAAACGTTATTCATGCTTGAATGTAATTAAATATAAATAATAAGTTGTTTTCAAATTTGAACAAAAATCGAATTTAAAATTTTTATGGTCAAACGAATCCTTAAATTTGTATTTGGTACCTTATTCCATGGCCTGGTCCACAAGTAATACCAGTGGCTAGGACCTTTTGAGATCCACTAACAATTGAGATACAATCATCACCTGTCCAACAAATTAATTTCCAAAATAATTAGTAGATAAAAATTTAGTTTTATTTTTTATACTATCAGTTAAGGTTTT
>NW_025890197.1:0-2054 GCF_002878395.1 Capsicum annuum | reverse complement strand
CATTATAAGTCCCTTCAAAATTCTTACTGTTCTGTCTCTGTTTTGCTTCAAGCATTTAATTTATAAAATTAACTAGCTTGATTAAATTAATTACATACAGTAGGAGGTTTAATTTTAGAGCTCTCAAATATTGAAGAAGATCCAAATTTCTAAAAATCAAATTTGAGACCTCTATCTAATAAGGTATTAGAAACCTTTAATTAGCCATATGAGTCATCAACCCTTTGGTAGCACTAGACTTCTTATTGTGAGCTAAGTTCAAAGTATATTTGATATCAACACAATAATTTTAGAGAACTCTCATGTTCTTTTTTCTCACAATTAAAATTAGGATTAGATTGTGGTATAGAATAATCCGATATACTGTAACAATCACTATCAATTAGTTAGTAATACAGGTCAAAGAGGTATCTTAGCATTCGAGGACATGAAGACGTGAGGGAACACCTGAGCTTGTGGAGCTGCCTAACCAAGGAACAAGCTTTGAAGTGTAGAGAACAAGTCCCAGCACTCCAAAGCTGTCCAAGAAGTCAAGCCCCTTTGTTTGGGCTCATTAAGGACCTTTAGGTCATTTATGTAACAAGTGTTGCCCTAACTTATAAATAGAACAATTGGATCATTTTGTCATTTAGACTTTGATGATATGTTTTGAGAGCACCATAGAGTGTCTTGTAAAGTGGAATCCTTGTGTTGGTAACTTGCTTAGAAACGTTGGTTGTTTGGGGATTCCAGTTCCCTTGAGTTCACGTAAGAGATAGGTTTATGTTGTGTGTGGTATTAAAGGTTCAAGAGTAGAATAAGGTCTTAGGTTGTTAATATTACATCTCCATTTGTCTATCTTTCTATCTTTACTTTGTTCTAATTGTTGGTCTTCTTGTTCTAGTATTGTAACCCGTGACTTGTTGTCATTGTTATATCCTTCTTGTTATTCATCTGGTCTTCATATTGTTGTTGTTAATCTTACTTTGGGTTGGTTGTTTCGGTGTTAAAACACACCTTTTACTCGTCATTATTGTTGTTATTGTTGAATCCGAGTGTGGTCTCTAAACGGTCCTTGAATTTTCGGATTTGTGGACTGTTTTGAGTGTGTTTTCTTGTATTCTTGATAATTCCGGGATCGGTTAGTGAGTCTAGCTTCGGTTTGTACACGTGAGTTCTCATTATATGATTTATTATGTGTGATCTAATAAAATTAGACTAAATTACGTGTATTCTTTCAATTTACCATAAGACTTCCTAAGAAGATGTACATTACAACACGCTCGGTATATACCAATTGCTCCAAATAGATGTATTTAGACCTTTATTATAACTATTAATAATGGCATATGGTTATATAAAATGCTTGCATATGCCCTCGTCTCTTGACAATATGGAAAATGTTACTTAGTATACAATCCAAGGTAAAATAAATAATGAGAAGTTAATAAGGGGTGAAAGTGAAACAAACACATTTATTCATCCAGTGATGAAATTCATAGATTAATTAGATTTTATGAAACGAAATTCCTAACACACATCTCCTCAATTCACCATTTTTAAATAAATGGTTCCATATATATTATTGAATTAACTAAGAAGATCAGGCCTGGTTCTTTCAACAGCCAAACAAGTGCTAAGCAATTTCTTACTACCCTGATAGAAAGTTGCAAATTCAGCTGGCATTGGTGTTTTCTTGAATTCACCTTTACAATCATCCAATCTTGTCATTGCTGCTGATATTTTGATGTTTGCACTTTTAGTTTTGTCACCTGTTTTCAACAACTCTTCTACCTCTTTCAATGTCTCGAGAGCATCATTATATGATTCTTTGCACCCTTTCCCAATCTTATTTTTTAATTTTTGATCTGTTGTTGGTGGCAATTTTGCTAGCATATTTGCCATAATTGGCTCTGCCAATTTAATTTGCATAATTGTCTCTGACAACACACCAGTAATTGCCTCTTGCCATGTGTTAGCTGCCTTGACAACTTCATTGCAAAAGGGCTTGTCTAAGGCTTTCACACAAAATGGGCTTTCTTTGTATGCTGGGGCTTCTTGTGCACTTGATTGAC
>NW_025890196.1:0-27859 GCF_002878395.1 Capsicum annuum | reverse complement strand
AATCAACCAAATCTTATTCCAAGTGTAGATCTAGACTCCCTAGGTTTCAGAGAACAAGAATCTAACACAATAAAATTCTCAAAAAAAAGTAAAATCATATAGATCTAAGGTTTTAATTTCGGATCTACCACAAGACAACACTAGACACCATTTTTTTTTGTGATTTTTAGATCTTTTGACTCTTTTTTGTTGAGATTTTCTTAATAAGGCAACTAAATCCATGATTCAGGGATTTAGGAACAACCCTAACCAAGGCTTTGATACCAAATGATAGCCTAAAACCAAGATTAATGACTAATGACACAAAAATTAGTAACCAAATCAACACATAGAAAGGAGATGAAGAAGAAGATTGCATAAATGTAAAGAGAGCTAATGAAACATACACCAACTTTAATGATTAGCACCTAATTGTGTATCAGACAACTCGACACACTTCATGGATGGATAAAACTTCATTCTTTGGTGAACTGAAGGAATTCACACTCCTTCAATCACACCTTTCTTGCCAAATGTTCAACACAAATGAAGAAGCTTTCAGATGCATTCAAACACTCCAAATTTTGGTTTCTACACTAAGCTAACACTAAAATAAGACTAAGAACTACACTCTAAAGAGTAATCTTTCAATATTAATCCAAGATAATGAGAATAAAGGCTAAAATATCTATTTATACTATTACATAACAAAAGACTAGAATGACCCTCCTCCTTTCTTCACTTGGACAAGGTTTTGAAAAGGCTCCAAAAATCTTTAATCACTTGTAAAATCCAAAGCTTAAACCTTCCACAATACCCTATACTCTTTGAACTCTTCATGCTTGTATCAAACCGGCTATTCTACTACTCTTGTTTAGCACACAGATTTGGTATCACTATTTGGACTGAAGTGGTGATCTTCCATCCTTTCGGAAGTCATCATTTCATGTTATGGATTTTCTTTATACAATTTTCTTTTATCTTGGATATTGGTTTTGGCTATGGTTGGGGCCATTTCTCAACCGAATTCTCTTACTCTTTTGGATAGATGTTTTGTGGTACTTTTGGTGGTAGGTTTGGACAGGATCGATATTATTATTGGCTTTGGCATTAGAATAAGTTGAGCAGATGGCATCATCAGATGTAATTTCTTACTATTCCATCATATTAAATTTTGGGATTGATTTTCATATTTTTTTTGATATCCTCTTTGGTCTATGGTACTGTTGGTCAGTTGGTGGGGTATGGTTGGACGCGATTTGGTCAGTCATGATTGTGACCTTATCCCAGAGTCTTAATAGAACAATAACGCTATCTTGTTATATATTTGAAATTCAGACCATCTAAGGATGGATATAGGTGGTTGGGTTGGGTAACAAGGGGTGGTCCCCGTTCCTGGTTGGACTTGGGATGCCCATTACAACAAATCCAAGGGTTGGGCCGTGTCAAAGACCTTCTTAAAACATGCTCCTCTTTAGCCTTTTTAATCCTCTAAGGGAACGGTTGTGGTGGTCTCTCAGGTGTATGCTCAACTATCTTTGCTTTTGGGTACTCAGACTTCCCTAAATTTTTTGCTTCATTAGTTGCCACTTGTTTCTCATATAATTATTGTAGGACCAACTCTACTCGTACCTCATAATTTCTCTTTGGAGGTCTGTCAGTCAGGTCTCTACCATTCCTCAAGGTGATTACCATTATTTTCTTTGGATTTTTTATATCACTAGGCTAACCAACCCCCTTGATCTCTTGTGCTCTGTGCTTGATCCAACTGGTCCAACTATGTCTCTAAATTCTTCTAATCTAGCTGCTGATTTTTGATATTCATAGCCATTTGTTCTTGGTTATCCGTGATCTTTTTCAATACCTCACTTATATTGTTGGCCTGAGAATTATTCTAAATGCTCTGATGTTGCTGAAATTGCTGAGTTTGAGTCTAATTATTGCCCCATAAGTAATTGGGATGACTCTGCCAATTGTAGTTGTAGGCATTACCATAGTTTAGATTTCCCTTTTGTGCATTGCCTACAAATTTAACTGACTCTGTATTTTCTCCACATAAGTCTGTAGAATGACCACTAACTCTAAAAATTTCACACCAAGTCTAACCCTACTGGATTGCATTAACTTGGGCCTGAGGTTGATTCACACTTAACTTACTAAATTGTGTCATTATATGGTTTTGAATGGATGCCAATTGAGCAGCCAATGTTGTGACACTATCCACCTCAATCATATCCAATATTATGACACTATCCACCTCAATCATACCTGCAGCTTCTTCACTGTACTTTGGTAAACATCACTTTGTCACTGGGGATTATATTGTGCAATTCAATTCAGGAGAGTATAAAGCTTGTCATAAGTTTTCTCCAAAGCTTGGCCACCTGCAACTGAATCAAGCAAAAATTTTTTGTTATGGTCAAGACCTTCAACAAAAGTATGAACTAATACCTCAGTAGTCTATTGGTGATGCAGACAATCTTTGAGAAGAGACTTGAATCTCTCTCATGCATAATAGAGATTCTCAGCTAGATTTTTTTAAAACTCAAAATCTCACTCCTCAATCTTGTAGTTTTTCTAAAAGGACAAAATTGAATGAGAAACATCATTTTTAAGTCATCCTAAGTTGTGATTGAATTCAAAGGTTTTTCCTTCATCCATTTCTTCACTTCCCCTAATACTAAAAAGGGGGAAGAGAGTGATCTTTGTGTAATCTATTGAGACTCTAGTGGGAATGAAAGGATCACTAATCTCTGAGAAATTCTATAGATGAACCTGTGGATCCTTATGTGACAGCCTAGTGAATTACCTTCTATTGTACAACAATTGCACTATGTTTTATTTCACCTTAAATCTATCCCTGCAGCCAATCTTCAAATGGCAGAGGTAACATTATTTGCGAGTGGGATTTCTACTTCATGCGCTGTCCTTCGAGTTGGTTTTTCATCAGCCATAATTTCAAGAATGTCTTTGCTCTACTGAACTTGTGGGATGGGATAGAGAAATGATGATTCTCTCCTCAATTTATGCAAGTCGTGCTCAGGTTTAGGATATAGTTCAATCGAATCCCTTTTCCTTCCCAGCTTACTTGAGATTCATACCTGTACCTACAAGTTCATTAGTAAAGACCCAGTCGTCAACACTTATCAAACAAAATAGAAAAACTAAAACTCAAAGAGTTGCCAATTTTCAAGTCCCCAGCAAAAGTGCCAAAAATTTATTGCATCCTACCACATATGTAAGTGTACGTGATCTCATAAGTAATAAAGTGACTCTGACGAGTCGTATATCGATCCCATAAAGACTTAGTGATTAGCATACTATCCAATTCAAGTTTACTATTGAGAATAAATAAGTGTGAGTTTGTAAAGAGTATCAGCATTGTAATTATAACTAAGTAACAAAAAAATAATAATGGTATGACATATGTATTGTAAACAATATATGGAGAGTTCTAGGGTTTAGGCATTTACTTTACATTTATGCATAACTATGGTGTTTAAACGGTGTTGGTGTTTATCATGCTTGTTGATCTACGAGGTTGATATTATAACTTAGGAATGGCCATACTCTAAGTCATATACCCAAATTAATCTCACAACTACATCGTTGAGCGGGAATGTGAGTCTTTAACTTAGACGCATTAAGCTAATCGTGTTGTTTCTTTAACCAAGTGGGGCATTTAGGTATAGTATATCTCTATTCCAAATGTAGATCATCCTTTAAAAATTAGTAGCAAATGATTAAAGACATGATCCACACTCCTTAAAATTTAGTCCCTCTACTCCTATGGTCAATTCATTTTGTGACAACAATTTATCCTAAAGTTCATGACGCTTTAGAATAGTAAACTAAGAATGCAAGAATAATCACATACTTGATAAGGATATAAACTAATATTCAAACCATAATTAAAAATCTATGTTTGTAGCCTCAACCCTAGAATAGGGTGTTTAGTCACTGATAGTCTTATAAATAATCACAAAAATGGAATCCACAAGTAAGACTACAAAGAAATTAATGTAAAGGAGAAAGAACCCTAGTATAGAGCGCTTGGATGCCTTCTCTTTTCTCAAATCTTGTGTTGTACCAAAAAAATGTCGGGTAATTGTGACTAAGTAATCCTTTTATAGTGTTTTAGGTCGTCCATAGTATGTCCCATACGAAACATATGCATTTACATCATTGCCCCTCACTTAAAAACATAAAAAATCAGCTTTTGGAAGTTCCCAGAGAGGGGCAGCGGTGCGAGGACTAAATCTAGCCTTACGGGGTGTGTATCCCTCCTAGAGAAAGGGTGACAAAATTTTACCTTGCCCTAGGGTATGTATCTCACAACCTATCCTATGATTTGGTGGGTACGGCTCAAGGCACCTCCAAAGTGTGATTTTGCTTCCATTTTGCTCCTATCTTCTCGTACGTTTGATCCTTCTTTTCCCACTTCTTATGACTTATTTTTAGGCTTAAATTAGCTTCCATAATGCCTCAAATTGTCTCCTACAACACCATATAAAAATATTAGTTCATAAAACGCAATAGATCTCATCAAAGTACACTAGAACAATCATAGCTCAACTAGCATCACTAGTTTTCTCGTCTAAACTCTATTTGATCATTTTGACTCTTGAGTTGATTCAAATGCACCTAAAATACTCTCAAATTCTAAACTAACATATAAATACAAAATTATACCCTTAATGCCTTATTATTCACATCAACAAGTCCTCAAAAAAAAGTTCATTGTGCATAGAAAATGACACTTAGGTGTATAAATACGCCTAAAATAAGTAGCTCTCCTGGACTCACTTTTCAGCTCCTAATCCCGAACGCTATGGAACCCATTATCCTCAAACAAATGATCCAGAATCTTCTCCAATGAGGTAGATCTATCCTCAGCACTAGAAATAATCCCTCTAGGGTATAAACTATCAATCCAAACCATTATATTGGCTAAGGACTGGATGTCCAAGTCCAACACTCACTCTTAAACTGGAATGAAGTCCAAGTTACCCATACTCATTGCACTATGGCTAAAGGCATTTATTATCATATTCAAATTGCATGGATGTTGTAGAATGAAGAGATTATATTCCTTCAGCAACTCAATCCACCTACATTATATCAGATTAATCTCCCTCTAAGTAATAGTTTACTAAAGACTATGATGGTCATTGAAAATCTCACAACGAATACTATACAAGTAATGTATTTAAATCTTAAGTACAAAAATTACGGCCACCAACTCTAAGTTATGAGTAGGATAGGTATGTTTATGTATCTTCAATTGTCTCAAAGCATTAACTCAACCCCACTATATCAGAACACAACCAACAACCCCATAAGAATCTTAGTATATAATATGCCTCTCGCCTCAATTGGAAGAGTCAAAATAGGAGTTGAAGTGAATATGTTGTTGAGCTTTAGAAAGCTCTCCTCAACGCTATGAAACCACTTAAATAGAACCTCTTTCCTAGTCAATCTAGTCATAGGTACTGCAATAGAAGAAATCTCTCAACAAACCACCTAGAGTAGCAACCTACCTAATAAATTGTGAATCTTAGTTAAAGATTTAGGCCTACACCAATCATGAATAGCCTTAATTTTCATTGGGTCCCCAATAATCCCATCCTTAGACACTATATGCCCCAATAATTCCACAGACTTAAGATAGAACTCAAAATTTGAGAATTTTGTAAAAACAAATGATCTCTTAAAGTGTGGAGCATGGTCCTCAATTATTGCTCCTGCTCCTCCCTACTCCTCGAATAGAAAAGGATGTCATCATTGAAAACAATCAAAGGAGTTCAAATAAGTCTTTAAAATGTAGTTCATCAAGTCCATGAAAAATCTTGTGGCATTGATCAACTCAAAAGACATCACCAAGAACTTGTAATGGTCGTAGCAAGACCTAAAGGTTGTCTTAGGCATGTCCCCTACTTGAAACCTCAATTGATAGTAGATAGACCAAAAATTAATCCTAGAAAATACTGTCTCACCTAACGATGATTAAATAGATCATTGATACAAGGCATAGGATACTTATTCATCATTGTCACCTTGTTCTACTGCTTGTAACTACTAATACACATACAAATAAAACCACCGTTCTTCTTCACGAATAGACTAAGATCACCCCAAGGTGATACAATCATGCTAATAAAACCCTTACCCCAAAGATCATAAAGTTGATTGTTTAGATCATTTAGCTCAACATGAGCCATACGATAAGATGCCATAGAAATAGGATAATCATCTAACTTAAGATCAATGGCAAACTCTATATCATGCTCAAGAGGAGGACTAGGTAGAATCATTGAAAAAACATCTAGGACGTCAACTCTAAGAATAGAGTCAATGAAGGACTCTAAGAATAGAGTCAAGGAAAGACTCTAAGAACATCACAAACAAAGGCAAGGTATGGCATACAACCCCTTGATATTAGTCTCCAAGCTTGAATATGAAAAATAATCCCCATTATGTGTGTATAAAAGAACCCTACCACATAATAGGGGCACATCAGGCATGATTAATAATAGTTTTGGCAAAGAAATCCAAAATCGCATGATAGAGGGATAATTATTTTATACCAAGAGTCATATCAAAATCCATTATGTCTAGCATAATAAGGTCAGTCTAAATTTTGTACTCTTGAATGGTAACAATACATGATCTGTAAACCCAACCCACTACTAAGAAATCACCCACGAAAGTAGCTACATGCAAAAGCATAGACCATATAAAGACAACCCCAACCATAGTGCATAATAAGTAGAAACCTATGAATATGTAGAGACCATATAAATTAAAGCATAAGTTGTTTTATGGCATACTAAAATTATAGATTTGATATCAGTATTCAAAGCCTCAACCTTCATCCTACCAGGAATAGCTACAAGTGAACCTATCTACCTCCAGACTAGGTGCCTATGCGACTACATATCCTACCTGCCTGAGGACCTCCTCTTTAACCCTGGGGACTACCCCTGCGACCCTCTATACCATCCCTAACTAGAGGCTCCACTAATTTGATCAATAAAATACTCCATGTAGTAAGCCTAATCATCCCGTGTTGGGGACACTAGTAAGAAACTCGAATGCATCCTCTCCTGGGGCCTCTACAAATTTAGATGGAGACAATCTTAAAAATTAGCCCAACATCTTCTGCTCCTCAGAAGTCATAACTGGTTAGGCATCTGGTGGTTATTTTACTTCCAATGTTGATGGGAACACTACTTTGAGAGCTGCAGTTATAGGTTGTCCTTCTTCACCAAGACCACCCTGGGCATTGTACAAAAGTATCTCAAATAATGAAAGAAAATATAAACCCCAGTAAGGACTGGGTTACCCCCTTAACCACTTTCTATGGTGGTGGTTGACCCCCTTGTACTTTTTCTATCTCAAGAATAATAATTGAAGTTGGTGAAGGCTCTCTGGCCTGACCTCGACCCTTAGGTCAACCTCATCCTCTAATTGACAGCCTAGTTGCGGGTTTGATGTCCTCATCCCCGACCATCATGGCTTGCAACTTAAAACAATATAAACACAATGCACAAAAATGAACCAAAAAGGTGATATTTTCCTATGAACTTAATAGTAGCCTCCCAAAAATAAGATAGGGGCATCATCATATGGATCTGTAGAACTCTAATAGACACTTACTCTTGGATCTACAATATCGGTTAACCTAAGATTTGATATCAAACTATCATAATGCAATTTCTTCTATCATGATGGAACCTACTTAAACCCAACAGTAGGTAAGTTAAGTCATAGCCTGAAATAGTAAGTAACAGACTAACTGGCAAAAGATACAAAAATTAAGGAAATAGGCATAGTTTATAGAAACACAAAGAGACAAAAATAGCAATATATAAATAGAACATACTATATAGCAGGAGGAAGAGGACAAAATATATAAAATAAATTACTCCCCCCAACTTTCTCTAAGGTTAGTACAAGAGCCATTAATATAAGAAGAGCCTTAGACATTGTCCAAATATACATCATAATCTCTGAATATACAAATAAGAATATCAAAAATATCATAAAGCGGAGGACCAACTTCAAACTATAAAATCTTACCCTATCTTCAAATAGCAGCATAATTTGAGAATATCGTCAATAACAGTGACTCATACTCAGATCTACATCAGGGAAAAAGATGCAAAAATATGTATGAGTACTTAGTAGTAATCATTGGCCAACTAATCTATATTATAGCACAAGAATAATTAAAAAGCAAGTATGTAAACCTAAATTAATAATATGGGGTAGAAATGATAATGATAGGTTAAACTAGGCAAATGTAATAAATAGTAAGTAGATAAGCCAAAAACGCTAATAAAAGCCAAGTTATAACCTAACTGACCCCCATAATCCTAGAAGGCACAAACAAGAAGAAATAAACCCAAATGAGTCCCCATAAGCATAGTGGATACAAGCAAAAAATAACACTATTATAAGGATAGAATAACAATGATAATGCACGTAAAATGAGCCAATTCATTATAAGCTTACCTAATAATCTTTTTCATCCATAACCACAAGTCTTACTAGTATCTTACATTTCTAATCTCAAATAAATATCTATAGAGGCAATAAATGCCAAATTCAAATAAAAACAAAAGAATGATATCATAATAGTAAATGCCAGATTTGAATCAAAACTGATAAATAATGATAGTTCTCCTAGGTGCCGAACTCAAACTGCAACTGCTAAGTAAGTGAAAAGTAGTAACATTCTAGAAATTTAATTCCATTTAAGTTAATTAATCATAAACTCCAAATTTAGGGGGTCAAGTCTCTTAAGGCAATAAAAGTTCCAATTATTAAGCCCAAAGATATGGTTTAAGGTCCAATACTACTCTACTTGGAGTAATAAAGCTAGATAGGATCATTAAAATGTCTAAATCAACCTAAAACTGAAGATTGGCCTAAGAAAGTGGATAGAGGTTATTTAGGTTAAAAAGGAACTATTCTAGGCCTCCTAACATATAAATGGTCTATGGGGCCCACTACTAGTCCCAAAAACCCAAACCACAGAATGCACCTACCCTATCCTAGACAATGACTTTTAAATTCCATACCAAGTCACTTAGTAAAATAAGTCTAGTCCTAAAGAATAATCATAAGCTAGTATAAGGGAATACGGGGCTGGACTATACTCAATAAGGCCCCTAATAGGCTAAAATGGTGATAATCACTAGAAAGGTCCTCAAGACATAATAATTCACATATAAATATCTCATTAACATTCTAATACTATAATTAACAAAGTTTAGTAAAGGGTAAGTCTAGCCTATCTGGACACCATCGAAAACACGTATAATCCTCTACTGTAGAGCTTTTTTCTTCTGAGAAGCCTTCGATCGCTGCCATGCTATCAAAACAATATTCCATATATCAAGATGGGAATATATATACCTATTTTTCATAGTAATGCTCTAGGGCAAAAATTAAACTCAAAATCCCACATGAGGCCAAATTACAAAATTATGAAACTGAAAATGCCACAACATTCCTCATAGCTCAAGGATTATTTGCCCCCCAAAATGACATAATACGAGCCCTAATCATCCCCAAAAAAAGGCCCACAAAGCTCAAAGAAACAAAAATTTTAACTACTATTTTAAACAAAAAAAGAATTGGATACTTATGAAAATAATGACAAGGGATTATCGCCATAATAATCTCAAACCAATCCCAGCCCAAATTCTATGATTTAATCACCAATTAAGCACTCAATACCAATAATGTAAGTTTTATACTTCGAACAATGGATGGAACTTAAGGAAAATAAAATATATACAACTACTAGCGATAATTACTTTAGCAGTTAATAATTATTAAAGAGGTGAGGTATGATCCAAAATGACCTAGCTTCAGTCGTCCAGCTACTGCTAAGGCGATCATAGCTGCTAAAGTAGTTGCACCTACAATATAAGCACCAGTAAATTTTCTAAGTCCCAATAAACTTTGATCGAAAGATTTGAATTTATTTAGAACCCCATGCACGCGAATGAACAATGCTATGCTACCAAATTTGGCATTTTGGATAGAATGGACCCATAAAATTTTCATTTGACGTCATTTTGACAAAATATGGCTCGCACGCTCAAGGGTCTGATTTTCATCAAATTTCACCTAATGGGCCTAAATGAGTTAGCCTCAAGATCCAGGCTAATAGTCCCTCCAGCCTAACATTTCCATTCCAAAGCTAACGAAACTGTCAGAATTAGTATACAAGAATATTAATTGAAGTTTGTCCCTATACTATATTCTCAACTTTAGAAGCTCCAAAACTAAGAAATGGATCTAAAAACAAAAAAAACTACCCGGTAATTAAACTGTTAGTCCAAGTAAGTCATAAATGACTTGGGGCAACTATGAAAAGGATATTTTTGGGACCAAGCTCACACGCAAGTGTATGTAGTCTCACAAAGCAGTAAAGTGGTCTTAAATAAAGTCGAATATTAATCCCTTAGATATTTATGGTGACAACTATCCTATTATAGTTCACTATTGAGATTAAATTGATATGAGAGTGACTAAAAGAGCTTTTGATTTATAAACTAAAAGTAAAGTAAATCATATGTAAAAGTGAATTGCTTGGCCAATCAATAAGGAGAAGCTTGGCGTTAAATAACTATGAACAATTATACTAAGATATTAAACTTAATTAGTTAGATTACTTATCTTGATTGTTGATTCGAAGGGTTTATCATATGATCATGGTCCTCTAACCTCTAATCTTCAACCTAACTAGACATTACAACTACATCATTGAGCGGGGATGCAATAATTTATTTAGATGCAGTAAGATGTCATCCTGCAATTGAACTAAGTAAGGATTCTAGCTATATACCTATCCTAGATGCTAATTAAAATCCCTTATTATATAAAAGAATTAGAAACTTTCTCTATTTACCCCCATATTCTATCCTCTTATTCCCCCTATTGGGTGTACAAAGATAACAATAGATGTATTCTAAGGGTCGTAAATCCTTAAAAGAGTTATAACAAGGATGAATAAACAACCAAATATAATAATCCATTAAAACCAAATTAATTCAGGATGGGCTATGGTTCGATCATCTAATTAGAGTAACATAGAGCTCAGTATTGACTTCCTCAAGCCCAACGTGTTGAATAAGAAAAGAGGTATCAAGTTTATACTTGCTGCTAATCACTAAGTGCATAGACCACCTTACTATTGCCAATATTAACTCCTAGGTTCTTTGAACTTTTTGGGCATTTTCTGCATCACCACAGAACTACATTCCTTAGTGGCTGCTACTGTCTCAATATTCTACAGCTGAACTTTGTTAGTCTCCACATCCTTCAAGTACTTAGCATACTTGGGCATTCTCTACAAAATATCTAAAAGAGGGAGGTTAGTGTGAAGCTTTCTGAATGTGTCAAAGAATTTCTTGAAGCATGCATCCTTCTTTGCTTTTCTAAGGCTCTGTGTAAAAGGTGGTAGTGGTCTCTCCTTCATCGATTCAAACACTTTTGCTTTTGAGTACTTAGACTTCCTTGAATTTTCAACAACTTTGTTAGCTACCTATTTAGGAACCAACTCCGCATCTACCGAGTTTGTTGTATTTTGAGGTTCTTCATTGAGCTCTTTACCACTTCTCAAAGTGATTGCCACTACTTATTTAGGAGATTCAATATCACTTGGCAAACTACCTTAAGGCCTGGCATTTTGTGCCTGCTATATTTTCCCAACCTGTATCTCTAAGTTCTTTGTATCCATCTAGTGACTCATTATATCGACTACCAAATGTGCTTGAAAAGCTATAATTTATTTCAGCAACTCTTCCATATTGCTAGTTTGAGTCGTGGCTTAATTCCCTTGAACCTATTACTGCTATAACTTCTTATTTTGCGCTCATTGATCTTTAACTTCTTATTTGACTCTTGGATTAATTCAATTGAAATTTAAACGCTATAAACAAGTTATTCCATACATAATTACACAATAATAACCTTATAAACTCATTAAACACACTAGAATTCAATGAGATCAACTAGAACAACACCTATCTCAATCTAGTAACCCTAGTTTTCTCATTTGAACTCTAAGTGACCAAATTAAGTACAAACTAGTTTGAACTACATGTTAAACATTGTAATAAGTACTTAAACAATTAGATGCTCAATTATATCATTGTGAACATATTAAGATTACCAGTGTTAGTTGGTGGGGTATTTTTGATCATTGAAATAGTCACAACTTAAGGGTATGAGTCATAAGGCTTAGATACGAGTCATATTAAGGAATCTTCTTCTATTACTGCTCTTGGTACTAGTATTGATTGGAACAGGTTGTATGCTTTGGCATTCCGACAGGAATATGAGCTATCACCTGATGTTACTGGTACATTACATCTCTATTCCTGTGATATATATTATTTGCTTGATCTGGTCTCCACTCTTTCTTATGTGAATCCTGGTATAGCTGTGTCTTTTATTTTTGATCCAACAATTATTTTGGATCTTTTTTCTATTTCTACCTTGGTAGGAGACTCAGACATTGTTCAACGGGTCTGTAAGAAGTGTGGTATCTATTGGTGATTGGCAAACCTTGATAGATCTATTTGAGTTGGGAATGGTGGATTTTGATGTGATTTTTGGTATGGAGTGGCTGCATTATTGCTATGCTCTTTAGACTATCGGGCTCTTAAGGTCATCTTTAGGTTCCTCAGCGAGCCAAAAATAGAATGGGAGGGTTGTTCTTTAGATCCTAGGGGAAGATTTATTTCTTATCTTAGAGCTCAAAGGTTAATCTCTAAAGGGTGTCTTTATCACTTAGTTCGTGTTAAAGATTTCAATTCAGAAGGTCCTTCTTTGCAGTCAGTTTTGGTAGTTAATGAGTTTTCAAAGGTCTTATCGGATGATCTCCCCGGTGTTCCTTTAGATAGAGAAATAAAGTTTGGTATTGATTTACTTTCGAACACTTGTCCAATTCTATTCCTCTCTATAGAATAGCTTCGAATGAGTTAAGAGAACTCAAGGAGCAAATTAAGGATCTTCTAGATAAGGGGTTTATTAATCCTAGTGTTTCTCCATGGGGTGCAATGATGTTGTTCGTGTACAAGAAGAATGGTTCCCTTTGGATGTGTATTGACTACAGGCAGTTAAACAAGGTAACTGTTAAGAAAAAGTATCATCTCCCAAGAATAGATGATTTGTTTGATCAGTTATAGGGTGCCAAGTTCTTTTCCAAGATTGATCTTCGGTATGGGTAACATCAGCTTAAGATTAGGGAGGTGGATATCCCTAAGATGGCTTATTGTACTCGATATGAGCATTTTGAGTTCTTGGTGATGTTATTTGGATTGACAAATGCTTCAACAGCATTTATGGATTTGATGAATAGAGTGTTTAGGTAGTATTTGGATCTCTTTGTCGGTGTGTCTATTGATGACATTTTAGTGTATTCGGGGAGTATGGTGGATCACACTAATCACCTTCGTGTAGGGTTGCAGACCTTAAAGGAATAGCGGTTGTTTTCCAAGTTAGTATGAGTTTTGGTTTAATGTTGTGACTTTCATAGGTCATATTATTTCGGATAATGTTTGATCCTCAAAAGGTTGCTGCAGTGAAAGGGTGGCCTAGGCCCTGACTCCATCTGATGTTAGGAGCTTCTTTGGTTTAGTCAGTAGTATTGGTGGTTTATGGAAAGCTTCTTGTTGATAGCTGCTCCTTTTACAAAGTTAACTTAGAAGAAGGTTAAGTTTTCTTGGTTGAATGCTTGTGAGGGGAGTTTTGAGAAATTGAAGGATAGGTTGATGTTGCTTCGATTTTGACTTTGTGGAAGGTAATGATAGGTTTGTGGTTTATTGTGATATATCTCGAGTAGGACTTGGTTGTGTTTTGATGCAGAATAGGAAGGTGATTACTATACTTCCAGGCAATTGAAGGTGAATGAGAGAAATTATCCCATTCATGATTTGTAGTTGTTGCCGATTGTGTTTTCTTTGAAAATATAGTGGCATTATTTGTATGGTATTCACGTGGATATCTTTTCTGATCATAAAAGTCTTCAGTACGTATTCACACAGAAAAAACTTAATCTCAACAAAGAAGATGGCTTGAGCTTCTCTACCAGGAATAGTAATAGATGAAGGTTTACTCCATAGAAACCTTCTTGACTGGATAATTCTTAAGACAATGGCCTGCCTGACCACACTTGAAGAACTTATCTCTCCCCAATGAGGACAACCATAGAACCAAAAAGGAGGGCATAAAGAAATAAACTAACCTCACTCGCCTTAGATTGGGCTACTTGAGCTCGAGAATTATCACCACCTTAGTGATGCCTGCTGCCCGACTGCCGTAGGTAAGACGTACTGGCAGCAGATAAGGAACCAAAACTCTCCCACTTCTTTTTCTTCCATTTGCCACTCTCTCTACCCCTCTAAGACTGCACACTTTCCTGATCAGAAAATCTAACCCGCTTTCCATGCCTATCCCTAAATTCTACCCACTTTCACTTCTCATCCTCAACCTGCTACATATGAACTGTCAACCTAGAGATGTCCAATTTCCTAATAAGCAAAAAAGCCTTGCCATCCAAAATTAGATCTCCATTCAGCCCAGAAGCAAACTTCCTTATTCTTGACCTTATATCAGCCACCAAATCAGGAGCATGCCTTGGCAACTGATGAAACTTCAATATATATTCCCATGCCTGAGGTTAACAAACTCCTCCATCTTAGCTTCCCTCAACTCTTAAGGAAATAAACTATCCATGAATGCATTAGAAAAGGCCTGTCACAACCCTTCCTCTTCCATATCACCCATATCTCTGTCCCACACCTCATACCACTAATAAGTAACATCTTTGAGATGATAAGCTATAAAGCTAACTCTCTCCATATTAGAAGCCTGTATAACCTAAAATATCTTCTCTATTTCATCTAAGAAGATTTATAGGTCTTCCTTCACCATCACTCCTATAAAAGTAGGAGGACCCATTTTCATAAATTGGCCAACCCTCATGGCTTTAGCAGAAAAAACACTAGCCATACCCCTCTTAGCCTGAGAAGTGACCATCTGAGCAATAATATGGAGAGACCAATGAAACTCCGCATTCGTCATGTTATCCTGAGGGACCTGAGGAGCAGTAGGAAGAACTCCAGCACAATCAGGAATAGGGCCATAAGAATGAAGATGTACTCCAGACATAGTACGTATCCCTTCAGCATTATCCCCAGATGGGATAGAAGAATTTTCTTGTGTTCCTGATCTAGGAGACATGATATGAAAGACAAACAACCAAGGATTAGAGAAGATTCCAGGATTGAGAATTTTAAGAAACTGAAATATTCCTAAATGTCTTGCATCCTCTCTCTTATAAGTATGTCATGATACGCACCCTTAAGTCAAACACCACCCACTATACGAGTCCCTAATATGACTCATATCTAAGCCTTATGACCCATACCCTTAAGTTGTGACTATTTCAATGATAAAAAATACCCCACCAACTAACACTGGTAATCTTAATGTGTACTTAATGTGTTCACAATGATATAATTGAGCATCTAATTGTTTAAGTACTTAATTACAATGTTTAACAAGTAGTTCAAACTATTTTGTACTTAATTTGGTCACTTAGAGTTCAAATGAGAAAACTAGTGTTACTAGATTGAGCTAGGTGTTGTTCTAGTTGATCTCATTGAATTCTAGTGTATTTAATGAGTTCATAAGGTTATTATGTGTAATTATGCATGGAATAACTTGTTTATATCATTTAAAGTTCAATTGAATCAATCCAAGAGTCAAATAAGAAGTTAAAGATCAAAGAGCGTAAAATAAGAAGTTATAGCAGTAACAGGTTCAAGGGAATCAGGCCACGACTCAAACTAGCAATATGGAAGAGATGCTAAAACAAATTATAGCTTTTCAAGCACAGTTGGCAGTAGATATAATGAGTCACTAAATGGATACAAAGAACTTAGAGATACAGGTTAGGAAAATACAGCAGGCACAAAATACCAGGCCTCAAGGTAGTTTGCCAAGTGATATTGAATCTCCTAAATAAGCAATGGCAATCACTTTGAGGAGTGGTAAAGAGCTCAATGAAGAATCTCAAAATACAAAAAACTCAATAGATGCGGAGTTGGTTCCTAAATAGGTAGCTGACCAAGTTGTTGAAAATTCGAGGAAGTCTAAGTACTCGAAAGCAAAAGTGTCTGAACCGATGAAAGAGAGATCACCACACCTTTTACACAGCACCTTAGAAAAGCAAAGAAGGATGCATGCTTTAAGAAATTCTTTGACACATTTATAAAGCTTCACACTAACCTTTCTTTTTTAGATATTTTGTAGGGAATGCCCAAGTATGCTAAGTACTTGAAGGATGTGGAGACTAATAAAGTTCAGCTACAAAATATTGAGACAGTAGCACCCACTGAGGAATGTAGTTCTGTGGTGATGCAGAAAATGCCCAAAAAGCTCAAAGAACCTGGGAGTTAATATTGGCAATAGTAAGGTGGTCTACGCACTTAGTGATTAGCAGCAAGTATAAACTTGATACCTCTTTTCTTTTTCAACACGTTGGGATTGGGGAAGTTGATACCGAGCTCTATGTTACTCTAATTGGATGATCGAACCACAGCCCATCCTGAATTGATTTGGTTTTAATGGCTTATTATATTTGGTTATTTATTCATCCTTGTTATAACTCTTTTAAGGATTTACGACCCTTAGAATACATCCATTATCATCTTTGTACACCCAATAGGGGAATAAGAGGATAGAACATGGGGGTAAATAGAGCAAGATTCTAATTCTTTTATATAATAAGGGATTTGAATTAGCATCTAGGATAGGTATATACCTAGAATCCTTGATTAGTTCAATTGTAGGATGACATCTTAATGCATCTAAATGAATTATTGCATCCCCGCTCAATGATGTAGTTGTAATGTCTAGTTAGATTGAAGATTAGAGGTCAGGAGACCATGATCATATGATAAACCCTTTGAATCAACAATCAAGATAAGTAATCTAACCAATTAAGTTTAATAGCTTAGTGTAATTGTTCGTAGTTATTTAACCCCATGCTTCTCCTTATTGAGTGTCCAAGCAATTCACTTTTACACATGATTTACTTTACTTTTAGCTTATAAATCAAAAACTCTTTTGGTCACTCTCATATCAATTTAATCTCAATAGTGAACTAGAATGGGATAGTTGTCACCACAAATCTCTAAGAGATCTCAATATTCGACTTTATTTAAGGGACTTAGAATAAAGCTTAATCTCAATAAAGGAGATGGCTTGAGCTTCTCAAAGGTCATAATTTATGTCTTTACTACTACTCAGGTAAGTTTAACATGGTTGTCGATGCTCTTAGTTGATTGTCTATAGGAAGTTTGGCTCATATGGAGAAAGGAAAGCAAGAATTGGTGAAGGATATTCACCATTTGTCCAATCTTGAAGTTCATATCTTGGATTCCAAAAATGGTGGTGTGATGGTGCAAGAAGTGGTTCGATCATCTCTTGGTGCAGAGATTAAAGAGAGGCAAGTGTTGGATCCGGTCTTGATAAAAATCAAGAGTGATGTTGGTGGGCAAAAGGTGACGGTGTTTGAGATTAGTGGTGATGGTTTGTATATTACCAAGAGAGGTTGTGTGTTTCAAATATCGATGGGTTGCAACAAAGGATTTTGGCTAAGGCATATGAGTCACGCTATGTTGCTATCCTAGTTCGACATAGGTGTATCATAATCTCAAGGAAATCTATGGTGGAATGATATGAAGAAGGATATGGTTGACTTCGTGGCCAAGTGCATGGTGTGTCAATAGGTTAAGGTTGAGCACATGAGGCCTGGTGGGTTACATCAAGAAATCTAGTTGTCTAGATGAAGTAGGAGATGATCAATATGGATTTCATTATCGGTCTTTCTTGGTTTTGGAATCATGTTGATTCAATTTGGGTCATCATGGATAGGATGACCAAGTTTGCCCACTTTTTTCAAGGACTATCTTTTTGGTGGAGGATTATGTGAAGTTATATCTTTAAGAGATTGTGAAGCTGCATGGGGTGCCTATTTTAATTATTTTTGATCGTGTTACACAGTTTACCTCTTATTTCTAGTGGTCTTTCCAGAAGAGATTAGGGACTAAGGTTAGTCTGAGTACACACAGTCAGATGTGTAAGTAGAGAGAACTATTTAGGCATTAGAGGATATCCTTCGGGCATATGTGATTGATTATGGTGGCAGTTGGGTTGAGAATCTAACTTTGGTAAGTTTTCTTAGAATAATAGCTATTATTCTAGTATTTGTATGGATCCTTTTGAGGTGTTGTATGGTAGGAAGTATAGATCTCTTATTGGATGGTTTGAACTTGGTGAGGCGGGTATAATTTGTCTCGATTTGTTCTATCAAGCTATGGAGAAGGTGAAGGTATTTTTGTATAGGCTTAAGGCTGCTCAGAGTTGCCAAAATTCCTATGTGGATGTTAGGTATAGAGACTTGGATTTTGAGGTTGGGGACAGGGTATTCCTAAAGGTGTCTCCCATGAAGGGATAGTGTGGTTTGGGAAGAAGGGAAAGCTTAGTCCTCGGTTTTATTAATCCTTCTAGGATTTTGCAAAGAGTTGGCAATGTTGCTTATGAGTTGGAGTTGCCTGTGAATTTAGGCTTTGTTCATTCGGTTTTTCATGTTTCCATGTTAAGGAAGTATGTTGGTTATCCTTCTTTGGTTGTTTCTTTGGAAGGGTTGGATCTCTAGATTCTCTATCTTATGAAGAGGTCCTGGTTAAGTATTGGATAGTAAAGTTCATCGGTTGCGGACCATAGATGTGGCTTCGATTAAGGTTTTATGGCAGAACCATCAGATGGAAGAAGCTATGTGGAAAGTGGAAGAGGTCATAAATTACAAGTATCCGCATTTGTTTCTGCTCCTGGTATTCGTGCGGAAGGTATGTGTTCTTGAACACATCTTTATATTCTGAGTTTGTTAAAGAAAAGATTAATATCTTTGCCTCTTTGTTTTCAAACTTTGGTAAAGGGATGTTTGATAATGCAAATGACTCTGTGTTTGGTTATCCCTCCCTTGTTTGTTATTTGGGGATGAATGTTCCTAGTGAGGAGAATGTTACATCCTGGGTTTTGTCCTTAGAAATTCTTCCTTGAAAACCATTCTCCAAACCCAATACAGCTCATAGATACGAGTAGTATACTAGGGTAAGAGTGGTATGGTCATGTTGTAACCTAACCAATGTTAGTTGGTGGGGTGGTTTTGATTACTTGAATGGTCACAACTTAAGGGTATGAGTCATAAGGCTTGGATACGAGTCATATCAGGGACCCGTATGGTGGGCAGTATTTGATTCTCTTTGTAATTTATTTTGCTAGGGATATGGATCATGGATACGGATTGTATACTGAGGTTACAACTTGTTTGGATGAGTCATATACTGGATAGTGTCTGATCCAAGGTTAAGGTCTGGGTATGACTAGTGGGAACCAATTGTAAGGAAGGGTACAACTAGTAAGAGGGTTAGTTGTATCCCTATGATGGGTTTTTGAGGGACTTAAGTGGGGTATTTCGGACATTTCCCTACTTACCCTAATTATGACCCAAAACTTCTAATACATTTAATAGGTTATTTACCCTATTAATCTATTCATTAACACATAGAAAACTATTCCTAAACATTCAACAATTCTCTCAAGAGCTTTTGGGGCAAGAGATCTAGGGTTTCAACTTAAGGGTTGCTTTGGGACTTACTTTGGTCATTTTATTCCATTATCTTTCTCGATTTAAGGCATATGTCTATTCCCTACTTATTTCTAAAAAGGCATGGATTTTACGGTTGTTTTCATGGTTTCAATATTGCATGGGTTATGGTTTTCCACTAATAGTTGAGGGTTTTTGTGTAAATGATTTGGTTATGGTTTAATTGTGCTTTTATGCATTTATGGTGGTTTTAGGTAATAGGATTGCATGGTAATGGTTTAATGGTCTTTGGAATTGGTTTTGGTTATATTATACCCCCAAGGTGTTTGATAAAATGCTTATAAAGATATGTCCATTGCATTGACTTCTTTAAATGGAACTCTTGCGTGTGATTAGCTTATGCATGAAACTATAAATGGTTTAAATGGTTAACAAAGGTTAAAGGCTTTTTAGTTTTGCTTGTGGAGTTCATGGAAGTCTCCCAAGAGGTTAATATGGTAAACGGATAGGTCACTTGAGAGTCCCCTTAACCTAAATAGTTTGGCTTGGCCTTGGTTAATAAATGGTAATTAGATTTGTTTGGATATGGTTTTAATTTGGGCATTAATGGTAGGAGGTGTAACAAAGCCATGAAAGGTGGAGGTTCCGGGGGAACTGAAATTGAAAACTCATATTTGCTCATATGAGGGGTCCTTGATGGCTATGTGCGAGTGTCACATTTTATATTAGAGAGATGTACTAGTCATCTGAGTAGATATATTTCTGGTCGTATGGCTACACGCACTGAAACTCTTTCAGCAAGGAGAGCTGAACCCATACGGCCCAATGGGTGTGGTTAAACGGCAAGGATACACAGCTTAGGTAAAGGTTTTAAATGCATGTTAAACACGAATTACCTTTCCCGCCACTTATATATATGTATGGTTGTATGCATAATGGATGGTTTTACTTGGTTGTTTAAATGGTATTACTTTATCCTTATCCTGAGATACATGCTAGCGGTTACTCGCTAACCCATCTACTGGCAACTGTATACCCACGCTATGCAAGAACTGGACGTTCGACTCTACTACATAGTGATTGACTCGGGGAAAGCATTTTGACTGAAGTGGTAAGCTTCCATCTTTCCATAAGGCTCAATTTCATGATATGGATACTCTTAGACATTTTGTTTTCATTTTGGACATTGGTTTTGGCCATGATTGGGGGCATGTCCCAACCGAATAATTGTATTCATTTGGATAAAGTCTTTGTGGTACTTTTAGAGGTTGGTATGGGTGGGATAAATATTGGCGTCGGCCTTAGCATTGGCATCGGTGTAGGGACTGACATCATTGGACACCATTGTTGGTTGTTCCATCGTATTATATTTTGGGATTAATTATTATATTATTTTTTATATCCTCTTTGGCTTGGTATGTTATGGATGGTTGGGTTTGGTACAGTTAGACTCGGTTGGGCCGGTCATGGTCATGATCCTATCCCAAAGTCTTAATGTGAACAATAATGCTATCTTGTTTTATGTTTGGAATCCAGTCCATCTGAGGCTATAATAGGCGATTGGGTAGGGTTAAGGGGCGGTCCCTGGTCCTAGTTAGACTTGGGATGCCCATTACATCTATGGTTTGTGTCGTGACACTAAGTCATCCTAGGTTGTGATTAAACTTGCCGTCTAAGTTTTCAACCACTTCTTCTCTTCCCCAAACAATGAAAAGAGGAAAAGTGTCAACCTAACATAGTCAGTTGACACACCCGTAGGGATAAGTGTGTCACTGATCTCCAAGAAGTTTTACAGGTGCACTTGTGGATTTTTATGTGAAAGCCCTATAAATTGTCCATTGCTAATCAAAATTTGCACCATGTTCTGTTTCATGTCAAAGTTACCTCCAGCAGCTAATTTTTGAAAAAGGGAGGTCAAATTTGTCCGATGTGGGATTGCCACTTCATAAAATATCCTGCGGGCTGATGATCTTCAGCCATAAGAGAAGAATTGTCTTGTTCCTCTTGTAATAGCAGGATGCGGTAGAGAAGGACTGCTTCTCTCCTTAATTTGTGAAAGCATTGCTCGGGTTTGGGACTTGGTTCAACCAATTCCCATCCCTTGCCAACTTACTAGTCTGCGAACCTATTTTCTGCAAATTCAATACCAAGACCAATGGTAAAGCACCAAAGAAATCTACAAAGTAAAACTAAAACTAAACAATTCCCAATTTATAAGTCCCAGGCAAAGGCACCAAAAACTTGTTGCACCTAAGAACACATGCAAGTGCACGTGGTCTTACCAAGTAGTAAAGTGGCCTTAAATAACGCTGAATATTGATTCCTCAGAGACCTGTGTTGACAACTATCCAATTCTCGTTCACTATCGAGATTAAATTAATCTGAGAGTGACCAAATGATGTTTTGATTTATAAACTAAAAGTAAAGTAAACTGTGTATAAGAGTAAATTGCTTGGACAATCAATAATGAGAAACCTGGGGTTAAAGCACTACGAACAGTCATACTAAGCTATTGAACTTCATTGGTTAGATTACTTAACTTGGTTGTTGATTCACATGGTTTATCATATGATCATGGTCTCCCGGCGTCTAATCATCTTCCAACTGGACATTATAACTACATCATTTAGTAGGGATGCAATAATATATTTAGATGTCATCCTGCAAGTGAACCAATCAAGGCTTCTAGGTATATCCCTATCCTAGATGCTAATTTAAATCCCTTATTTTATAAAAGAATAAGAACCTTGCTCTATTTACCCCCATGTTCTATCCACTTATTCCCCCTTCCGGGTTCACAAAGATGACAATGGATGTATTCTAAGGATCGTGAATCGTTAAAATAGTTATAACAGTGATAAATAAACAACCAAATATGATAAGGAATGAAAACCAAATCAATTCAAAGCAATAGTAATCATGTTCTTAGCCTTAACCCTAAAAAGGGGCTTTAACACGCTAATGTACATAACCGTAATCAAGATAAATGAATACATACTAAAATTCATAAACAAACTAAAGTAGAAATAAAAACCCTATTTGAAGTGCTTCCCAGCCCCTTTCCAAGCTTCAAGGACGTCCAAGGTGTTTTGCAATGTTTTTAAGTGTCCTATTTATAAGAGGAAGATTTTGGTCATGTTGGGAACAAGGTGTGTGTTGTGATCCTCACTCCCTGGGAAGAGGGTGTGCACCGCGGGGCGATTCCCATACCCTCACTGGAAAGTCCTTATTGGGCTTCTAACTCGTCTTATGCATTTGTCCTTCCATCCCAAGCCTTGTGGTGTTATTTTCACTTGATGTCCATCTAGTCCATAATCCATATATTATCATAATCAACTCACCAAACATCCTATAGCATCAAACACCACGTATTAGAGCTCAAACAACACTACATTCAAGATAATGAACTAGACACTTAAGCTAAGAACTAGTTTTGCGCTCTTTGATCTTTAACTTCTTGTTTGACTCTTGGATTGATTCAATTGAACTTTGAACACTATAAACAGTTTTTACACTCATAATTAAACAATAATAACCTTAGTAACTCATTAAATACACTATAATTCATCAAGATCAACGAGAACAACACCTAGTTCAAGCTAGTAACACTGGTTTTCTCATTTGAACTATACGTGACCAAAATATCCAACGAAATTTGCAGAAAATATCCATACTGAGGGATACTCCTCTTGCATGAAGGTGCATGTTAGCAAGGAATAGCTAACTTACAACGGCGTGCAATAGCCTCCGCCACAACATCTCCGACCAAACTTGTAACACTGGTAGATTGCCTTGGGTCTAAATTCCTCCCAATTACTTTGGGGAGCTATCTCCCCCCAAAATTCTTGTCCATTCCAGAGGGGGAGGAGGTCAAATCAAATGATTAAACTCAAATAGATCCATTCGACTTAGATATTTTGGGGAGACGAGCTTAGCCCACTGTCGTCTTTAATTCTCAGATATTTCTATGGCTACACATCCACCCCAGTTAGGAAAACTGAATACCAACAGAATCGTAAAAGTAAAAAGAGGAAATCCCTTGCTTATGTTGTTACTAAACTAAGGATGGAAAGAAATATGTCACAATTGAAGATGAAGATCTCAAAGCACAGAAGGCATACTGGAAGACTGTTTTAATTGGGTATGTGTTGGGGGATACCCCATACCTTAAGAGCATGGATAGCTATATCTCCACAGTATGAAAAAAGGTAAAAAAAACCACAAACTCTAGAACATGATGAGGGTATTTTATATTCCAATTTGAATCCCAGGTGGACTGTGATAGTATCTTAAATGGGAGACCGTATACTTTCCATAAAAAATCATTTATTATACGAGAATGGGAACTAAATTTCGAGTTTCAAATAGATTGTCTCACCACGATTTCATTATGGATAAAATTGCTTGGGTTACCTGTGGGTTACTGGTCCACAAAATCTTTGAAAAAAATTGCGAGTATTGTAGAAAGGCCTCTACTCATGGACGGGATCATAGCAGGGATGCAACGAATCTCTTATGCAAGAATCTTCGTAGAGGTAGATGTCTCACAGCCTCTTGTTGAAATGGTGACTCTAAATATACCTAGAGGTGAATTTTAAAAATGGGTTGAATATGAATGGAAACCCCATTATTGCTACTATTGTATGAAATTTGGGCATGTCAAGGAGCATTTCCTGATTAAAGAAGAACAAGAGCTAAAGGAGCAAGATATCCCAGGCAGACCTCAAAGAAGAAGAAGAAATCGTAGACCCAGAAGACATCAAGACCGTCCACGCCAAGACTGGCTGCATAAAGATGTGGATGAGGAGAGGACAAAACAACCCACACAGTATAAAGGTGATTCTTCCTTTAACACACAAGATGAATTGACTAACCAAAGAGATAGTGATGGACCTGGGAAGTTTAAGACTATGAACATGAGAATCAGTAGTGTGTCAACTGCAATCGATTTGAGTCCCTCTGCGACCCTGTTAGCTAAACTGATGAAGGTCATGGGGGTGATCCTTTGGGGAAATCATAACCCTCCATGATCATTGCTACTTGGAACATTAGGGGCTTAAATCAGTCCCTAAAGCAAAAAGAGGTGCGACTCTTTTTGCAAAAGTATTGAGTAGAGGTTTCTGATTGTCTTGAAACTAGAGTAAAGGAACATAAATCCAAGGGTATCTTACAAAAAATAGTGCAAGGGTAGAGCTATAGCAGTAACTACCCTATGGGAGCAAATGAAAGAATATGGCTACTATGGAAAGGAAATATTAATTTGCAGGTCATTGAAATCAGAGAGCAATTTGTGCACTGTCATGTTGAGGATTCCACATGCAACTTTGCAACATTCCTAACAATATTTTATGCTAGGAATTAAACCCAGTAGAGGGTATTTTATGGAATGACCTAAAAATACTAGGAAGATCTATGCAGGGGGTTTGGTTACTAAGTGGTGATATTAATAATTTGCTCTCTACAAATGATAGAATTGATTAACCAGTGACACCTGGATAAATTCAAGATTTTCAGGAATGTATGGATGATCTACAACTCACCTCGCTAAGGGGAAAAGACTGCCATTACACCTTCTATAATAGGTAGGAAGGTACTACCAGGGTCTACTCAAAAATTGACTGAGCTTTTGGCAATTTTCAGTGGTTGCAGAGATACAGCTAGGTGGAGGTAGAATACTTGAACCATAGAGCTTATATCATACCACAATTTTGATTGAATATAGAGAGGCTGGTGACAACTACCCCAAGCCATTCAAGTTATTCAACACAGTGATGAAACATCTTGAGTTCCCTGGCCTAGTAAAAGAAACTTGGGCAAAACCATGTAATGGCACTCATATGTATAGATTATGGAGGAAGTTGAAGTTTCTTTAGCTGAAAGTTAAGAACCTGAACTCCTATTTATCATCCTATGAGCAAAGACTAAAAAATACCAAGGAAATGCTCAATATAGTGCAAAGTCAGATGCTTAGAAATCCTTAGGATCAAACTTTGATAGAGAAAGAGAAGCAAATAACAAAGGATGTGATCAAATGGAGCAATATGAGGAGCAAGTCCTGAGGCAGAAATCTTGAGCAACATGGATAAAATTTGGAGGTGCCAACACTAGATACTTTGATGCTTAATAAAAATTAAGGATTCACAAAAATGCTATTTCAAAAATCTACAATGACTAGGGCACAAAGCTTACTGAACTAGATTTGATTGAAAAGAGTTTATCTCTATCTTTATCAACCAGATAGGTACAGCTGTAAATGAACTCCCATGCCCAGATGTTGACATTATTAGAAGAGGATCTTGCTTGACATATCATCAAAAATGCTCTTTGATCAGACCTGTGTCAATAGAGGAAATTTAGATTGTATTGAAAGAGATGCCAGTTGAAAAATCTCCTGGAATTGATGGATTTCCTGTATAATTCTTCACTCAATAATAGGATGTGATAAGGGATGATGTAAAGAAAAGCTGTTGCTAAATTTTTCTTCTCTGGTAAACTTCTTAAAACCTTCAGCTGCACATCTCTCACATTAGTCCCTAAAGTTTAATCCCCTACTTATGTCAAAGATTATAGACCCATAGCTTGTTGTACTATCTTCTATAAAATAATCACAAAGATCCTCACAAACAGAATCAATAGTGTGATTAATACTATAATTAGCCCTTCATAATCAGCATTTATAGAAGGAAGAAGCATTACTAAAGCATATTATTTAGCAATGAACTGCTTTAATGGTATACTAGAAAAGGGTTATCCCCATAGTGTGTGATGAAGGTAGATATAAGAAAGGCCTATGACTCAATAGAGTGGGAATTTCTGGAAAACATGCTTTCTTATCTGCGGTTTCCTTTCAAGATTATTCAATGGGTTATGGAATGCATCTCCTTTGTATCTTACTCCTTGGTCATAAATGGTGGGCTTACTAAACCTTTTCAAAGGAAAAGAGGTATTAGGGATTATCCAATGGGTTATGGAATGCATCTCCTTTGTATCTTACTCCTTGGTCATAAATGGTGGGCTTACTAAACCTTTTCAACGGAAAAGAGGTATTAGGCAGGGTGATCCAATGTCACCCTACCTATTTGTAATTGTAATGGAGTATCTACAAAGGGAATTAAATGTGATAGCTGACCACCCTCAGTTTAAATTCCATACTAGATACAAGAAGTTGGGTGTTATGCATATATGCTTTACAGATGATTTGTTGATGTTTTGTAAAGCAGATATTCCCTCTGTGAAGGTAATGATTAAACCCTTTACTAAGTTCTCAAAAGACAAAAGCCTACAGGCCAACACTGACAAAAAGCTCCATATACATGAGTGAGGTCCAAGACTAAATGAAACAGGAAATCTTACAGGAACTAGTCTTTGTAGAAGGCTCCTTACCTTTCAGGTATCTGGGGTACCAATTTCATCAAAAAGCTGACAATAGACCAATGTATGCCTCTTATGGACAAGATTGTTGAGAGAATTACTTCCTGGACTGCTAAGTTTCTTACTTATGCAGGGAGATTACTGCTTATCAAGGTGTAAAATTTGGTCTCCAAAAATATTGGGCAAAAATCTTTGTGCTTCCCAAGAGAATCTTAAAGCTGATTGAAATAGCTAGTAGAACTTTTCTTTGGACAGGTTCAGTGAAGGTATCAAAGAGGGCCCTTGTTTCTTGGGAGAAAATATGCCAGCCAAGGGAAGCAGGAGGCCTAAATGTCTTAAATATGTACATGTGGAACAAAGCTGCTGTGATGAAATGGCTTTGGGCACTAGCAACAAAGAAATATTGCTTATGGGATAAATGGGTACACATATATTATATGAAGCATGAAACAGTTGATAGCTTCCAGGTTCCTCAGAGTGTTGCATGGGTCATCAGGAAAGTACTTGAAGCTAGGAAAATCCTCAACAATTTGAGTACCCTGAATGGTGGTGTTGTTACAAGGTTGCAAACAATGGAAAGCAGAGATGGATTCGTAATCAAAAAAATGTACAATACACTAACACCTATATTCCCTAAAGCAAGCTAGAAGAGTTTGACAGCTCAGCCAGCTATACACCCCCAACATAAATTTTTTATATGGCTAGCACTACAGAAGCGACTTCCCACAGTTGAGAGGTTATTAAAGATTGGTGTGGTAGTTCCTCCTACTTGTGTATTCTGTAAGTCTACTGATGAGACTAGAGAGC
>NW_025890195.1:0-3343 GCF_002878395.1 Capsicum annuum | reverse complement strand
ACATACAACTATTGTTAGCTCATTTTTATATCATGAACATGAAAATAATTAAAATATCGATACCACAACGTCCTAGGGCCTTTAAGGCCATCTACAGTATACAATCCCAGCAAACAAAATTATATCTACGAACTATGAAGAAGAAAAAAGATGAAGAAGAAAACGATAATAAAAACTAAAAAAAAAGATGTGTTGACCTTTTTGGGGGCAACAAAACGAGACTACGAACTTCGTCGGAATCAACCACCACCAAAAAACGTCGCTGGCAACTTGAAATTCTTGATTAGCCGACCAACTCTATGAAACAAATTTTTTTTACTAAATAAAAATAACTATTTTGCTCAAAAAGGAGTTTTTCACCTTTCTAGCATTTTTTTTCTTCCTTTTTTTTTTCTACCAAAGTAGTGGTAGTATTTATAGAAGAGAATGAGATTTTTTTTCTCCCTTCCACCAATGTGGGAGAAAAGTATTTCTAGGAAAGGATGACGATTTATTTCTTATCCTCCACCAATGTGGGAGAAAAAAAAAATAAGGGTGTTTTTGAAATTTTAAAATTGAAGATAAAGTAAGGTGGAAGATAATATGGGAGGAAGTTGTACAATGTAGTACAACTTTTGAATTCCAAAATTGGGAAAAGACAAAGTTGGGGGGAAATAGTACAATGTAGTACAATTTGAAATTATTTTTTTTTGTGAAATTAGATAGAAGTTATGAGAGTTTTTGGAAATTTTGAGGTTATTTAAAATATAACCCCAATTGGGATTTAAAATTTAGCCATATTTATTTAATTTTGACCAAATTATAAATCAATTGACGGATTGCATTACAATTATGACCAATTTGAATTCAATTATGGCCAAATCTAATTGATTGGCTAAATTAAATTAAAATTCGATGCGAATTAATACTTCCTTTAATCCCGGGCTTCTTGATTTTATAAAATCAAACACATATTTATCCGAATAAATTATTTTTTGAGAGTAAATTATATTTAAATCGAAACTTTAATAAGTTGAATCTATAAGCCTTGATTAAAATTCGATATTTAAAAAAATAAATATTTAAGTAACAAAATTATAAAATCTCGTATAATTGAATACGATAAATTATAATCACTACTTAAAATGATAAAATTACGTACAAATATATTTAATAAATTTTTATTCGGATGAAATAAATATTTTAATTTTATTAAAATCAAAGAAACTGAGGATTAAATTTAGTCGTGGAGGGCAAAAATTAGGTGGGAACAGATACTATTAAGAGATGTGGCATTCCATAAAAGGAGAAAGATTTGTTGTATTAAATTGTAATACCCTGAGTTTTCAAGCTCTAGAACCCTCATGATATAGACCCTAAGTTAGCTTTCCGATGCATTAAGACTTGTCTTTATTCAAGGTCATGACAAAAAGTTGTGAAAGATTTCCCCTAAGGACCTGATACACTACCATGACTACGACTCAGGAAACGAGTCGTAACCACTCATGACGAGTCATCACGAGTGAGTCGTATTTACTCTAGTGAAGGACCTTTAGTTATAGACAGTGACCGCGACTCCTTACTACTGACACATAATTAGTGGCTACGAGTCATATGGAGGGACTCATAGCCATAATAGTGTGCTACCTAAGACCCACACCGGTGGTTACGAGTCAAGCATGTGAATCATAGTCTGACATTACGAGTCGTGTAGTGGGCTCGTAGACTGACCAATAAGTGACCCATGAACCCAGCCTCAGACTACAACTCCACCTAACGACTTATAATCAGTCCCAACGAGTCGTAGAGTGGTGAGTCATAGTCAAGATAGTTACGAACCTAGCCTCAGAGACTCATACTGTGACTCGTAACTAGTTATGATGATTTATAGAATGAGTCATAACGACTGAGGACTGATCTGAGGTAAATTTATACACCTCAATGTCATTATCTATGCTTGTTTAGCCTTGTTTTGAGGAATTCTTATGTGCGTAATGAGTAAATATTTGTACAATTGAGCATCTAAGTGTTAAACTACTTGAGTTTAAGGTGTGTTTCAAACAAGTTTGGAATCAATTTGGTCACTTGGAGTTTAGACGAGAAAAGTAGTGTTACTAGCTTGAGCTATGTGTTGCTCTAGTTCATCTTGATAGATTCTAGTGTGCGTAATGAGTTATTAAGGGTATTATTGTGTAATTATGTGGGGAATAACTTATTTATAGTGTTTAAGATTCAATTGAAAAAGAATTATCTTGAATTGTATATCTTTTTAAGCTCCAATACGTGGTGTTTGATGCTATAGGATTCTTGGTGAGTTGATAATGATGATATATGAATGATAAACAAGATTTAAATCAAGTGGAAACAACACCACAAGGATTTTAAAGGATGGACAAACACATGAAAAAAAGATTTGACCAAAACCAGATGTTTTGGAGTCATTGGTGTGCCACGGACCTTAGGCACTGCTTTAGGGCCATGCGACGGACTTGGGGAAATTCTATGAACTCAATTACAGTATCTCATATAGATAATGTCATTCTACGAACCCTATTAACCAATATATGTGCGTGGCACGCCACTATGTCAAAATCGACAACTTCTGTCCTCCTATAAATAGGACCCTTAAACATTATGTTACACACCTTGGACGATCTTGAAACTTTGAGGGAGGCTGGAGAACACTTCAATTAGGGTTTTTATACCATTACTTTGTTTTTTTTTTTTATGAATTTTAACATATATTCTATCATTGCAATTACGGTTATATCCATGAGCGGCAAAACACTCTTTTTTTGGGGTTAAGGCCAAGAACATGATTACTCTTGTTATGATTTGATTTTGTTTTAATTATTTATCATATTTGATTGTTTATTTATCTTTTTATTACTATTTTAAGAATTTTTTACCCTTAGAATACATCCATTGTCATCTTGGGAGCCCGGAAGGAGGAACAAGAGGATAGAACGAGGGGTAAATAGAATAGGATTGTAATCTTTTACAGAATGAAGTTATAATTTTGTATTTAGGATAGGAATATAACTAAGATCCCTATTTGATTCACTTATGGGGTGAAATATGAATTCATTTAACTTAGTTCTCATATCTACGCTCAACGATGTAGTTGCAGGTCTAAGTTACATAGATGATTAGAGGCTCGAAAGACGATAATCATAATATCAAGCCTGTGAATCAACAATCAAGATAAGTAACATAACTAATGAAGTTCAATATCATAGTATGATTATTCACAGATCCTTAAAACTGGATCTATCCTCATTGATTGTCCAAGACCTTTAATTTACCGTATTGTTAAGTTTACTTTATTTTCAACTTCTAACTCTCTAGGTTACCTTCGCACCGA
>NW_025890194.1:0-3239 GCF_002878395.1 Capsicum annuum | reverse complement strand
GCAAATACATATGAAGATATATAATATAGTTATGTTTGTTACTGTGTAATATGAATATGATATGTATTTCGTAAATACATATCAGATTCATATTTGTATTTTTTGTATAGTAATATACATATGGATAAGTCATATATTCTGTAAATACATATGCAGAGTTATATGTATTTTTTTGTAATGTAATATATATTATGTAAAAGAAAATATATGCATACTATGTATTTTGTATTATATTTTTGTGAAAAGTACATGTAATATAGATTTATGTCATTATTTTATTCTATAGATGTTGATTGATCATATATTCATGGCAAGAGTACTTCCAAGGTTTGCACCATATATAGAATGTCATACAGTCAATGATATTGAAGCACGTATTAAGGCGATGTTATCAAAGAAGCAGTACACCGTTTTTTGTCATAAGAATATTTGTGGTGTCTCATGAACAAGAAGAAATGTGTAGTTCAAGCGCAATTAGACAGATGTATTATGTCACAAATGTATTATAATTTTTTAGGGGGCATGTGCATGTATTTATATTTTGTATATATAAATGCATATTTATATGTATTTTTGTACTGTATTGGATTTGTCTTTGAACTGTTTTATATCATTCTAGATGGTAACATATGTATTTATATTTTTTTACTGTTTAAGATATGTATCATGTATTTTTTTATTACATATATATATATATATTTGTCCTTTTTGTTATAGAGATTTTGTGTCCTATATGTTTATATATACATATGAGTGAGATATGTATTTCTATAAATACATATGCAGATACATATGTATGTTTTTTACTGTAAATACATATTCAGATATGTATTGGCTATGTATTTTATATATTTTTGAATATGTGTATGTTATATACATATTTGTCTTTTCAAAACAAATGTTAGAGATAGAAGAGTAAAAAACGAAAGAAAAACAAAAAGAAAAATGAAAAAAAATGAAAAAAAAGAAGTGCAAAAGAAAAAAAAGGAAAGAGAAATATAAGTGTAAAAATAAAAGGATAAAAAGAAACAAAAAAATAGAGAATATAAGAAGAAAATGAAAATAGAAAAAGAAAAAAATATAAGAGAAAGGAAAAAAAAAAAAGAAAACGAAAAAGAAAAAACAAAGAAAAAATGAAAAAGAAAAAAAAAGAGAAATAGAAGAGAGGAAATAAAGTGGAAAGAAAAAAATAAAAAAAAGAAATAAAAATAAAAAATAAAATGATAAAAAATTAACAAGAAAAAAAAGTTAGAGATATACGATAGTGAAAGAGAGAAAAAAACAGTAATGATGTTTTATTTTAAAATTTTGAAGATAATGAAGATAATTATCTTCAAATATGAGAAAGAAAAAAAAAGAAACGAAAAAGAAAAAAATAAAGAGAAAAACAAAAAAAGGAAAAAAGAAGAAGAAGAGAGATAGAAGAGAGAAAATAAAATGAAAAAAAAATAAAGAAAATAAATTAAAATTAAAAAAAATATGCAAAAAAATAAGATGACAAAAAAAGGATAGGAGATACAACTATATTAGGGGAAGTGAAATAGTGAGGTGAAAATAGGAAAAGGTAAAGTAGTGGGAGTAAAATAGCCGCTTTTCTAGTTAATGGGCAAAATAATGTTATACTTTCTATCAACTATAATTTTGTAAAAGTGTTACTATTTCTTGTAATTATAGTCTTAAGTATATTACTTTATGTAATTTTTTCTTATAAATATTAAACAATAAATATATATTATATATATTAATATATATTAATATATATATATATATATATATATATGCATATATATTAATTAAAAATATATATTAAAAATCGGTTTAAACCGAGAACCGAATTATGTCAACCTAAAATCCGAAATATCGAATTTATAAAAAAATAAACCAAAATGGAACATAAAAACCAAAAAATCAAAATAATTCGGTTTGGTTCAGTATTTTAGTTTTTTGGTATTTATGCCCACCTTTACTCGTTGATGTGACGACAAAGAAATATCATAGACTTGACATGGTCTTGAGTCGATGCTTGATTTTTATCTTTGATTGTGTCTTCCAGAGCCATCACATTCAAATGAATTTCGACATCAAATGTCCAAGATAAGTAGATTTTGCCCGATATATTCAGGGCAATAATTTTACATTTAAATAGATTCGATATTATCTTAAGAAAAGTAAGTTCTTACCTTTATTACCTGTAAAAGTATTTGCTCGAGATGATAGAGTCTCGTACTAATAACGTGTTATAAAATAAGATAAATATTAAACTTAAAAGAAAATTAAAGTAACCAAAGGCATCAAAGGGACAATATGAGTAGTGATATTCCTCTTCTATTATTGTCCGTCTACATACATTTATATATACTAGTTTAGGTGTACGCGCTTCGCACGTGTACCTCACATTTTTGAGTTCAAACGTTACACTAAATAGAATATTTGTCTAAATAACAAAGATAAATACAATAATTAAATTCAACATCTTTTGAAGAATTTATTTAATTAAATCTAACTTTTACCCAAAAAATTTGGCAAAGTCGATCGACATTCATCTAACACCTATAAAATGCAATAAAACACTACGATGATAGAGACATCAAAATAATATAATTACACAAAAAATTTCTCAAAGCCATCTGACACTCATCTACCGTCTGTAAATTATAAAAAAATAATATGATAATAGAGATATCAAAATAATACAACTAAACTTAACCTTTAGATAAAAAAATTCTCAAAACAGAGATATAAAAATAATACAATTAAACCTAGAATTTACCCCAAAAAAATCCTCAAAGCTGACCGACATTCATTTACCACTTGTAAATTCATCTCGACCTGTAAACTATAATAAAATAGTACAATAGTGAACACAAAGCTTCAATTTGATGAAAATAATTCTTGTGTGAGTGGAAATTTTAACCCTAAAGAATGAATTGATTGAAAACAACGAAGATATAGATAAATACACGTTGAATTTTATTATATTGGCAAAAACAGTGAAGAAGTTGAGGGTTAGAAAATTAAGCACCCACCAATCTAGACATGCAACCGAATTAAGTTAGATGAGCATCAATCATATTTTCTCAATAATTAAATTGATTTCTCTGGTAGGTTAGCGTGCATCTCAATATTTATAGAAGTATTTTCTTAATGGAGTCCTATTTTAGGAGTATTTTTTTTTTATCTTATTTAGGACTATTTTTCTAATTGATCAGTACAAGGAAAAATATTAATTGATTCTCCTT
>NW_025890193.1:0-1985 GCF_002878395.1 Capsicum annuum | reverse complement strand
TTATCGATCAAGACATCTCCCATTGGCACGTTTGGGATGATATGGCTCAAGATTTTGTGCAACAATTTCAGTACAATCTCGATATTATCCCTGACCTCACTTCTCTCGCTAATATGAAGAAAAAACCATCTGAAAGTTTTCGAGAGTTTGCCATAAAATGGAGAGAACAGGCATCTAGAGTCAAGCCGCCACTGAAGGACCAGGAATTAATTGACGTTTTTCTCCAAACTCAAAAGTCCGATTATTTTCATCACTTACTAGCCGCGGTTGGTAAACCTTTCGCCGAAGCAATAAAAATTGGGGAAATGGTGGAGAATGGCATCAAATCAGGAAAAATCATGAGCCAAACCGCCCTCAGGGCCACTACACAAGCCATTCAGAGCGGATCAGGTAGTTTCGAAAATCGAAAGAAGAAGGAGGAAGGATCCATGATAGTGTCAGGATCGGGCAATGCCTAAAGGGGACGGAACTCCCCTTACGTTCATGTCCAACAGGGACAACCCAGCCCTCCTCAATATTATTATACGCCTCAACCTGCTGTTCTCAATGCTCAAGCGTATGCCCGACCTCCACAGCGTCCACAATGGCGGGCATCTGCGCCACAAGGTTTTCGTCCGCGGCAGCCAAATTTACAAGCCCCTCGTAATCCATATGTTACGGCAGACTATACAAGAGAACAGAGGCCAAAGGAAAACTTCACCCCAATTGGAGAATCATATACGAGCCTGTTGCGGAGATTGGTCAAATTAGGATGGATTGAACCTGTTTTACCTTTCAAAGTGGATCCGAATGCAAGTTGGTTTGATCCAAATTTAGGGTGTGAGTACCATTCCAACGTCCAAGGTCACAGTACCGGAAACTGTTGGAGTCTGAAGAGAGCCATTGAAAAGTTAATCGAAAGTAAGGCAATCGTAATACAAAAAGAAGAAGCACCGAATGTCACCGACAATCCACTTCCTAATCACAGTAACACACACATCATGGGGATGATTTTTAACGATAGAGACTGCAGGCCAACAAGCCAAGCAATGATAGAAATAGGCGCCTTGAAGGAAAACCAGGGTGAAGCGTTGAAGTATATGCAAAGAGAACCACTGATCGTGAAAGGAGCGAGTTCCATTATAAGACCCCGAGATTCAGAAAAGATGGTATTGTATGTTCCTGCAAAGCTAAAGGGAATAGCACAAGATGGGCCAAAACTATATGTTTCGAGTGGTCCCGCAGGGTTCGACCAACAGCACAACAACATGAGAAAGATAACAGAACCCATTGTCATAAGACACGCAGCACAGCTCCCAGTGACAAGCTTGAAAACCATCCCATGGAACTATAACAAAACCACGATGATGTACAAAGGAAAAGTGGTCATGGAAGAGACAAACGAAACAGGGGGTTTGACTCGATCGGGAAGATGCTATGTTCCAGTAGAGTTAAGGAGACCAAAACAGTTTAAGGATAGTCAAGGGCCAATGAAAAAACCCGTCACAAACGAAGAGGCTGAGGAATTTCTAAAGAAAATGAAAACCCAAGACAATTCCATTGTCGATCAATTGAGGAAAACCCTGGCTCAAATATCATTATTATCCCTGCTGCTACATTCTAAAGAACATTGTCAGACACTGATTAAGTTGTTGAATGAAGCATACGTCCCGAAGGAAACTACGGCATGTCAAATAGAAAGGATGGTTCGTAGAATATTTGAAGCAAATAGAATCACTTTCACTGATGGTGAGTTACCCACAGAAGGTTCTGGTCACAACAAGGCTTTGCATCTGACTATCAAATACGAAGGATATTACATAAAAGGGGTAATGATCGATGGAGGTTCAGGAGTAGATATTTGTCCTCTCTCTACTTTGCAGAAATTATAAATCAGCCCAGATAGGATTCGGTCCAATAATGTATGTGTTCGGGCTTTTGATGGTGCAAAACGAGACACAATTGGTGAGGTAGATCTTGCTTTGGTTATTGGACCAGTTGAGTTT
>NW_025890192.1:0-2134 GCF_002878395.1 Capsicum annuum | reverse complement strand
ACTAAATTACCAACTCTAGAGTCATAACGGAACCATGCAAGGTCAATATACCTTTAATACCCCAATACATCCCCAAATCGATATAACATAGCTAACCAAGAGGGAACACAGTCGGCCTTACCACTCTAGGGGGTAAAATCATCAAATCGGGATATATATACTCAAGCCACCAAATAAGATAAAAAAAATAAAAGTCTAACTAGATAACACTAGTCTATACCCAATGAGGATCAATTACATTGAGTAATACAACAACAACAACAAAAAACCCAGTGTATTCCCACAATGTGGGGTAATTACACTGAGTAATAATATCAAATAATATCAATAACCTCAAGCAGTGATAGCAACAACAATAATAATATCAATATTAATATATGAATATGCGGTACCAAAATGAACATCAATATCATGTACTACTCAAGGGCCACAATAAGGCCAATGTGCCAAGATAAATGAGACTCAAACCCAAATGCTATGCTCATAATGAGACATATTAGCATAGATCTACTCCACCCACTGCTAAAAGAAATAAACCATAATATAGTAACATAATTATGAATTCAATAATAAGGCACATAATAACCAATATCAATTCATCAAGGAATATAATCATCAATGGGTATGAAAACTCCAATACACATCATAAAAATAAATGCAGGAAATAAAAGCAAACCTACCATGGTGAAATTCGCAATCACATGCCTAACGGGCATAGGGAGAATAAATCTAAATAGGTCTAAACTCAAACTGACTGACTAAATCATCAACTGAGGTGCCAATCACTCTATCTCTGACTAAATATGCCAAAATATCACAGGGTTGATCTGAATGAGCTGAATGACTAGAAATCCCATTTCGGGGACACTCTCTAGTCCAATAGCTGATTTATCTATAGTCGTAGCAACTCATGAAGCATCAGCATGGTAAGAACATAAACTAAGCCCAAGTGGCTATCCAACTGACACTGAGAGCAAACTCCAGTAGAATATCCATCCTTTCAGCAATCATAGCCTATCTCAAAAACTCTAGTCAGGTAGGGAAAGCATGTTAACTTAACCCGACTACTAACCCACATCTGGGGAACTCTCTGAACTGAGGTCTCATCTCACCATAATCAAAACAAGCTCTCAGATAAAATACAAATAGTACTATACTAATGGAATCACTTCTTGTTGTCACCTCCGTAAGCCTCAATACATGCTTTCTCTATAGCCCTCGCATAATCCACAACTTGAGAGAAGAAGGACCCAACTGCTATCATATGCACTGACACCAAGCAGAGTGGCAATGCTAGTCCTTTAATAACTCCATGCATCATGTCCTGCTCAGAAGGATATAACATAATAATATGCCTAGCCCACTTAAGAAACTAAATCTTAAATTCAGAAATTGATAATAAACTCTAATGAACACCAATAGACCCAAATCTGGTCTAAAAATGATTCGATGATTCAAATGCCAACCACTGATGAGAGGGATCTACAATATAACTCAGATCCTTAATGTTGAACCTCAAAGGGTTGAAGCATCCGCGAGCTCAACTGGAGCCTAAACTGGCCCTAAATATTTTAGCTAACACTAAAGATCTTCAATATCCATTTCTAACTCTCTAGTACGATGCTACGCCAAAACTTTGGAAATACGTGCTGAAGTCTCATCCGCATCTGTCGACAAAGTTGCCCATCTTGCATCATTCATCGAACAAAATAAAGTCAAAGAATATGTTTGAGGTTCATAGCCATGCGGACTCATGATAAGGATTCAAGAAGTGAATTTCCTTAAACCTCCAGTAGCCTCCCAAAGATAGGTTACGGACGTCTCCGCACTGATCCGCATGACTCTACTAAACACTTAGCTCTTGTACTAATACACCAGTAAAACCTAGGCTATTATACTAATTTGTCACGACCCAATTTTTTGGGTCATGACAATGCCTATTAAAATACACCAGTAGGCAGGCCAACCCCCTAGTCTGGAACGGCTAGTAAGAACTACCTACATATAAATAGAAAAAAATACTGAATAGATGAAAAAGAAGAATCAAATACATAATAAAGTCCCAAAACCTGGTGGTATTAGTACAAGAGACTCTAATATAAAAAGAGTATAAAAGTGGAATAGAAAAAGTAAA
>NW_025890191.1:0-4332 GCF_002878395.1 Capsicum annuum | reverse complement strand
TCTATTCATTCTACTCTAATTATTGATTTATCCTTTTTCATGTTTGCAAGAAAAATAATAAAGGCATTGTACTATTTATTATTGATTAAGTTATCATATTTAATACTCTCTTCATTTCACAATAAGTGAATTATTGGAGTAATTTTAGTGTTTCAAAATAAGCGAATGATTCACAATTCAAGGTAGATGTTGAAAATTTTTTCAAAATTTACCCTTCATTAAATGTGCGCTGGGAGTGATGTATCATGTGTCTTTGCTTTTTGAAGAGGGTAAAAATGGAAAAACATGATAAATTTATGTATTTGCTTTTTTTTTCTTAAAATGTGTGCCAAAATACAACAATTAACTTATTGTGGAACGGAGGGAGTACTATATCTTTATTAAGAAGTGAACATCAGTGACTATAAGGGTGTAGTTGAAAATTATTACTAACTTTAATTTTATGTAAAAAGTTATTTATAAATAATTTTTTTGAGCAAAAATAATTATTAATTTAAAATGAAGGAAATTTTAATTAAAAGACAACCTGTGGCAAGAAAAAATTAGTTACAAATACACAAGTGGAAATGGTCTTAACAAAAAGAATAAGGACAAAAATAAAAATATTTAGCAAAAGAACATCATCAATCCTTGTGAGGACTACCGGAAATTGAGATCCTCCCTTATATATAATAGTAAATTTTATTCTTTTTTTGTATTGTTAACACTGTTTGCAATAAAGATTACAGTGACAGAAACAAATTGCAGTCACAATGCAAATAAAATATGGAAAATAAAAATTTTATTGATAAATGATATGGATATAGTTCTGTTACTCCCTTGATTCTTCTTTCTTTATTTTTCTCCGTAATTCGAGGACCATTAGTAGCGTATTTCTTGAATAGAATGATTTAAATTTGACATAAATTTTTAGCGTATTTCTCGAATGTAAAAAGATTTGAATTTGATATGATTTTTTTTGTAATTCGAGGGTCGTTAGTAGCGTATTTCATGAATGTAAGAAGATTTAGATTTGATATGGATTTTCTTCGTAATTCGAAGGCCGTTAATAACATATTTCTTGAACATAGAAATATTTGAATTTGATCTCCATAAAGAAGGGTTTGTGGATCTTCTTGATGTATTTGATTAACAAAAAGAGAGTGATATTCAATGAGTTAATGAAATTATCAGGAGATGATTAATCTCTTTATTAAGGGTTTAGAGTAGAGTAGCCACCAAGTTAGGTTTAGCGTGAAGTAACTCCTAACAACTCTAACAAAAATTGAATTCTTATTATCAAGTCCACAAAATTATGATGTCTATAAACGCTTTGTATTGTCAGACGTTATGACTATACAAAACCTTTGCTGAAATACCAAAATACAATTATTTTTCTTCTTTGAGATGATGAATGAAGTACTTGTTAATTTAGTGGAGTCACTTAGCTCAAGTCATTCGTGCGGCGTACCATAAAATCAGAAAACTACATCAAGCTAGGAGAAGAGAAAAGCAATAACAAAAATACCATATTTAGCACATTTTCATAGCTTGAACTCGTGACCCCCTGATCAAGGCTCCTTGTCTTACACACATAAATAACATTTGTAAAAATGAAATATTTAGCAATTTTTTAAAATTCTTTCTACCCAAATTTCCAAGATAAGCTAAAATATAACACTAATAACAAATGGTTAAATAAAAAATAAGCAAAAAATGCAAACTACCCAAAAAAATTCAGGCAAATAAAACTTGTAATACATCAAGATTAATTTTGAATAATAGCTTAAAAAAATATCACTTTCTCACAGCTGAATAATGAAATTCCAATTTTGCCTTTAACATTATGTCTCCATTGATGATGGATACTGCAGCATTAAGAGCCAATTTCTTTCCTTTTCTGGTAGTTGGTCAGTATTTGAGCAGTATCATCTTCTACAAAAATGAACAGGATAATATCACTTTAGCCCCCAAAAGATTGCTCTTCTTGACCAATTTAAAAGCACCAAAAGTTGCTCTAATAAACAAAAAGATAATTTCTTCGTTCGGTTTTACTTGTCACATTTTAACTTGGCATATTTACTAAAAAAATAATTAATAACATAAACTTATTTTACCATAGTTCCCTTATTAAATGATGTTTATATTGTATCTTAAAATTAATTTGGAGAAAAGACAATTAATGCTAAGGGTAAAATAGAAAAAAGGAAGTTTTCTTTCCTTGATATGTCAAAAATGATAAGTAAAAATAGAAATACAATTAGGAAATTAGTGACAAGTAAAAGCGAACGGTGGGAGTAACATTGAAAACACATCAAAAAGATATACTTCCTCGGTTGTATTTTATGCGGCATATTATGATCGGGTACAAAGTTTAAGAAGGAATGACAATTGTCCTTTATTAAAAAAATATATTACTACTATCTTTAACTAAATGAGACTAATAAGGATAAAAGTAAAATTGATTCTTTAAATAGTTACCAAATAAGGAAATATGGCATTCTTTTTGGGACGGACAAAAAGAAAATGACGACATATAAAACGGACAGAGGAAGTATGTTAATACTAAAAGGGCAGCTTGATGTGGCGGTGGAAGTATGTTAATACTAAAAGGCAGCTCGGTGTACTAAAGCTTCTTGCTATAAGGGACTGCGGAGAAGGGCTGGACTACAAGGATTTTATTGTGCGCAGCATTATCTGGCATTTCTGACAGTGGCTGCTTCTATTACTAGAACTCGTGACTTCCTAATCATATGACAATAATTTTATCAGTTACACTAAAACTCCCCTTCATATTTTTTTTTTTCGACTTGATAAAAATATTAAAGATACGCAAAATATAAAAGATACGCATATAATTCTTTTTGCAAACCCACTTATATGGAGTAATAAAATCTTATAAGGTATCAAAAATGATATATTCATGGGATTTCCCTTTTGGTTAAAGTTTTAACAGGTTAATTTCATGTATAATTGTAGACTTTTACTCATTAATGACAAAATTATTGAACTTTACCTCTTTAATAAAGTAGTAGATTTAATGGCATTAAAAATCATTAATGAGTTTTTATTATGTGTTTATATCTATTGAGTACAAGAAGTGATAGACATATCTCAAACTAAATCAATCAATTAGAAAAACAATTTCTATTCCAATGGAGAAGTTCCTCCATGTTCACGTTTTGATTTCAATTATTTTCTTAATTTTGCTTGAAATTTTATGCAATGAATATTCTTTTTCATCCGTTAACACCACTTATGTTATGGAATATGTCTATTGATCCAACGAAGCTTCTCGATCCTCCGATGCCATCCTATACACTCACCATTTACAATCTCTATTTATTTGAAAAGTCAAAATTCAAGGACTATGACTCGTTACTCGGAAATAGGTTCACCAGTTGGCAAGCTAGAGCAAATCATTTGGCATCGGTTCTTGAAAATGGTGACGCGATTAGTGCGAATGGAACTCTGGTAAGGCCACACGACGAGCATGTGAGTGAAGTAGACAACAAAAATGTTCCGGTAACAAGTGCACATTTCATAGGTCAGTATGTTGCATCTTTTACTCTCTTTTTTTTTTTGGTTTCCCATCCGGCATCCGGTGCCCGCATTGGAGCCCTGACTAATCTGGATCACACGTTGCAGAGCCCACCCAGGGTCGAACCCTGGAGCTCTGGTTAAGGTTGGAGCAGCCTCTGCACCACAACCCATGTTGATGCATCTTTTACACACTGAACAAGTTAAAAGTTACTTGCTAATAGACACTGGCAGTGATTTAGTTTGGTGACAATGTGGACCATGTAATGCAAATGGATGTTACAAACAGATAAATAATCATTTATATGTTTCAACTAATTAGAAAACATATCGAAAGCTCGATTGCCTTGTAGAAAGTAGAAACTATGAAATCACGAATAAGGAATATGACAGTAGTCCGTATGGTAATACGTGTATATATGATTAAAAATACGTGGATGGATCAAGAACAAGAGGCTGGATAGCACACGACGTGATTACTTTTGTTTTAGACCAAAAGCAGGGAAGCGTTGTTTTTGGATATGGCAAAGATAACACGCATGGAAAGCCTTTTAGTGGTCAATTTTCTGGAATTGCTGGCCTCGGGCATAGAGTAATGGGTGGTGGCAATTCTTTAGCATCGCAATTTGAAGCAGACATAATGTCCACGTGCCTACCGGGAGCTCTCTCCACGAAAGGATCAACACTTAGCTTCCACACAACGCCATTTAGAAAACAACATCAGCAACGCTATTACAAGATTTCAGATTCCCTTCAGTTTACTTCGACAACCTTTATAAAGTTTTTATTAACGATAGGGAACTCCCGATGTTC
>NW_025890190.1:0-1960 GCF_002878395.1 Capsicum annuum | reverse complement strand
GATTTATTCACTTGTTTCTGATTTCTATTGAGCTCCTATATCATATGTGATTATCTATAGCTTTACATACTCAGTAAATATTTCGTACTGACGTCCCCCACGGGGACCTGCATTTCATGCTGCAAGCACAGGTACCTCAGCTCATACACCACACAAGTAGGAGCCAGGATACCCAGCTGCTTTTGGTGAGCTCCAATTTTCTTCGGGGCTTTCCGTGTCATATCCAGTCACTTTTGGTATTATATAGAAGTTAGTTATATGGCGGAGTGTGTCCCAACCTTAGTTAAACTCTGTGTATTGTCTAGAGGCTTTGTAGACCTAATGTAAAGTCAAGGTGGTGTTTTGTTAATAGACGTGATGGCTCCAATGGCCAAGTATTGTATATACATATATATGCGTGCTCGAGCTTATACAGGTGATTATTTCCTTTTATATGTTACATGATACTGTCCGAATTTTGGGTTGTCATAGAGGTATGCATGGGAAGTATAAGGTTATGATCTAGTTCTCCTGGGCCTTCTCAGTTACGGGTGCCAGTCCTCCCCAATAGGATTTGAGGCGTGACACATATACAATGGTACCTCACATCAATGTGCTTCGTCCTTGCATAATTAATGGTGTTTCTGCTTAAGTCTATTGCATTTTGACTTTCACAATAGACAACACACTTCTTCTGATGCAATCCAAGTTCATGAAGAAACCGTTTGAGGCATACCATCTCCTTGCTAGCTTCAGTAGATGCAATTTACTCTGCTTCAGTTGTAGAGAGTGCGACACACTTCTGCAACTTTGACTGCCATGATATAGCTCCTTTTGAAAATGTAAATAAAAATCCAGTAGTAGATTTTTTGTAATCAAGATCACCTGCCATATCAACATCTGTACATCCCTTCAGATCAGATCCACCAAAACACAAGCAATCTCCTTTGGTACCTCTCAAGTACCTGAGTATCCACTTCACTGCTTCCCAGTGTTCCTTTCAGGATTTTCAAGGAACCTGCTAACAACACCAACTGTATGAGAAATATTTGATCTGGTACATACCATTGCATACATCAAACTCCCGACTTCTGATGAATAAGAAACATTATCCATATTTCCTTTCTCTTCCTTTGTTGTAGTACACATTTTCTTGCTTAACTTCAGATTACGAGCAAGAGGTATGCTAACACCTTTGGCACTCTTCATGTTGAAGCATTTAAGTATACGTTCAATATACACTTGGAATAGCAATAATTTTTTGCTTGTTTGTTCTCGAACAATCTTCATCCCCAGAATTTGTTGTGCTAATCCCAAGTTCTTCATGTCAAATGACTTGGACAAATCTCTCTTCAACTTGGAAATCTACTCCTTGTCTTGTTCTACAATCAACATGTCATCCACATACAACAACAGAATAATAAAGTTGTTGTCCGAAAATCTTTTGAAGTATACACATAGATTAGAATAAGTCTTTTTTTAGTTTGAATTTTCAAGAATGAGTCAAACTTCTTGTACCACTGCCTCGGTTCCTGCTTCAATCCATAAAGACTCTTATTCAGTTTATAGACCATGTGTTTCTTTCCAGCTACTTCAAATCCTTCTGGTTGGTCTATATAGATCTCTTATTTCAAATCTCCGTGAAAATATGTAGTTTTCACATCCAACTACTCCACTTTAAGATCTAGGCTAGCTTCTAAGCTCAAAATGGTTCGAATGGAAGTCATTTTGTCAACGTGTGAGAAGATTTCATCAAAATCAATACCTTTCTTCTGTTCGAATCCTTTTACCACCAATCGAGCTTTATCTCTAACTAGCTTGCCATTTTTATCTTTCTTGAGCTTAAAAATTCACTTGCACTTAAGTGGTCTTTTACCTTTTGGAAGTTCAACCAACTTGTACGTGCCATTTTTCTGTAGAGTTTTCATCTCTTCCTGCATGGCTTTCATCCATTTGTTTTTTTCTGGATGGACCTATACTT
>NW_025890189.1:0-3982 GCF_002878395.1 Capsicum annuum | reverse complement strand
AGATGGAGTTAGGATTTGAAGTTTGGATATTTTGAAAATTAAATTAAAAAGGATAAAAATTGATATAAATCACATATATTCTTGAAAAGCTGATTTGGGAGATTGTTTTGGGCATTTGTGAAAGAAGAACATCTTTTGCTTGAGAGAGAAACGTATTTTTTTTACTTTTCTTTTTATTATCACTTTTATGTTTTGCTTTTTTTTTCCTTAAAATTATTTTGGTTAAAAGAATTTGCATATATAAGCAATCGTGCACAAGATGGAAAAAAATACAACTTTTAAAATAAGAAATATGCACATATAATAATAGCAAAAAAGAATAAAAAGTAATGCTGAGAATGGATCTCGAACCCGCACAACTCGTAGGACAGTCCTCTTCCATAGCTTCATCGTGCTACTGAGCCATCTATTTTACCTTTCATGTGAGTTCAGACCGTAGTATCTCCATATATTTACAGAAATTCTAATTCTGTTACCAATTTTACGCAAAAATTATTGGATTCATTCGAACCCTTTTGTCTACTATAGCTTCGCCCTTGATCAAAGTTGATGTATGGTGGGGATTTTGACTTGAATCATCAGGGTAATGATTTTCTATCAGCCTGAGATAATTTATACTCAATTATTATCTTTTAAACATTTTAATTTCAAATACATATCATATAAAAATTTGAAATTAGAGACTTATAGCCTGTTTGGGATTGCTTATTTCTCAAAAAAATTACACAAATTTTTTTTTTGAAAAAGGAATGTTTGGTAAACCTGGAAAATTGCTTTTAAAAAGAAAAAGAAATAGTTTTTCTACTTTTTGAAAGAAGTAGAAAATTTCTGCTTTTCAAAAAAAGCAGATGCAGAAGAAGAAAATTATTTTTTTCAAGACAAAAATATCCCTATAACACACATACAAACACACATATATATATATATATTCCTTATTAATTAATTAACATATCTTATAGGTTCGATTTAAAATTTTATACTTTATATTTACATCATAATTTTTATGTCATTGTATGATTTAAATTCATTTTTGTTTTATGTTTTTAAATAGTATTTAAATTATCTAAGTAATATTATATCATTATTTAATTTGTTTAATCTATATAAGTAATATATATCTATCTATCTGTCTATTTATTCCATCTATCTATCTATTCCATTCCATTCATCCATCCATTCCATGTCATTCCATTCATCCATCCATTCCATACAGCCAGCTAGTCATCCAGCCATCTATCCATACATATATCCATCTATCTATCCATCCATCTATCCATCCATCTATTTATCTATCCATCCATCTATCCATCCATCTATCTATCTATCCATCCATCTATCTATCTATTTATCTATTTATCCATCCATCCATCTATCTATTTATCTATCCATCCATCCATCTATCTATCCATCCATCCATCCATAGAAAATTGAAGGAAAGGTATCTTTTAACTCTTGAATGAAGGATTGGTGACATTGACCAACTTAAAGGGTCAAACATCATTAGAAAATTTGATTAAGTTAATCTTCCATGCCTGATGCACGCATTAAAAATTCACAGTGCCTTGATTTGCAAAATAATGGGTAACTGCATCCAACATAATTTAATGCATTCAAAATATATATCCAAAGTCATTTAAAACAAGATCAAAGTGATATAGAATGTACGTACGTTTTTTTACTTGACCTTTTACTTTGCGTTTGAAATTTCTCCCGTATTGCATAATCCTTCATCACTGACTTCAAAACAAAAATTGTCAAGTAAACTTGGTCTTCGTCAACATGCTTATGATGTGGGTGTGAGATAATGACCTCAGCAGTATCCATCTCAAATACATCTAATGTTAGTGTATCTTCAGAAACCACTAAATCTCCTTCATTAGATGCATTTATCACCTTTCGCAAGTTGTTACAGTCATCTCTTCTATCAGCAACACACATATAAAAACTTGCAAAGCTGCTCCCTACAACTTTCTCCAATATGCCTACATATAAAGGAAGACAATTCATGTCTTGTATCTCTTTTTTTTTTTTTGCAATATAAACACCTTCAAACCCATATCATTATGCATTTGTATTTAACCTGTATTACCACTAATCCGATATTCCACTAGAATACATTTTTTGGTTGAGTCCACACTTAAGTGAGATGCCAAAACATCATGCAGATCAATGAATGATGTTGTTGTGCTCAACAATATAGAATCAGTGACGTAATCTTTATAGTTTTTTTTCATACGTCCACCTACCAGAGTGCTTCACAATAACTGGTATGCTTCTAATTTCTAAGTGACTAAACCAAAAATAAACAAATATACATATTTTAGATGTCAATTGTTACAACATTCACTTTTTCAGTTTTAATCGCAAACAAAGTTACACAGCCAACATCTAATATCAAAAAATACATTCACACAACATTTGTTTTAAGTAAAATACAAGGACAGCAAAATTTTAAAGCCATAAAAAAGTTTCAAAAATTTATGTTGAAGGTTTCATACAATCAAATTCAAACCACCAGAATCATACGTAACCAAATCATTTGTTCTATCACTTTATAAGACCCAAAAACAACACTAAAAATACATTTACAAAACTTTTGTTACATAAAACTTAGAACCAATTTAAATTATTTCAAGATATATACAATGACATTATCTGTTCAACGTTAAATACAACCAGATACAGAACCTCCAGATTCGAACACAACTGAACATATATAAAAGATCTTTTCATATATGATGTTATACTCTCAAATTCTAACAATAAAAAATACAAAAAATTAAAATCTTAGTAGATTGGAAACCTGAATTCAATCATTACTTGTTCTTTGAGATCAAAAAATAATAGAATAATCGATTAAATAGCAACGCGAAAAATTTATACAAAGCATCACAATGTCATCAAATGAAAAACAGATCAAAATAACAAAAAATGATCTGTAAAAAAATATATTTAAAATACAATTGAAAACCGGAAACAACAATTAAGCAAAAATTTGCAACAGATACTTCAATTCTGAATTTTTTTCGAGAACAAGGTAATGTTGATCGTTGAACTTAACGAAACTGATTGTTCAAACTAATATTGAACACCAACAAATACAATTAGAGCAAAATTAAAGATTCAACTTAATTTGAATTATTTTTTTTTAAGAATCACGTGTTATGAATTGAAGAAAATTGTTGTTTGAATTTGAATAGGTTTGTTAGCATATAACGGAAAAGACGTGATTGAGGAGCTTTTAGTGGGAAGGAAATATTTAACATTTAAATTTATGGAATTATTACCATATTTTAATCAGTTAATTAAGGGCAGAAAAAAGAGTTATATTTGTATTTTTATAACAACAGTTTGCAAAAATATAAAATACAACTTGCTATATTATGTAAGTATGAAAGTGTTGCTATAAAATTCATAATTAATGGGATAAGTATGCTATTTCTGAATTTTGCCCATTAAATAATTCAAACCCAATATAAATTTAAAACCTAAAGTTTTCACTCTTCATCTCACTTTTTAGTTTCAAGAGAGTTTTCAGCTCCTTATTTTTCATAATTGTGGTTTTTCATTAGCACATGAGTGAAAATATATATTTGATCTAGTCTTTGATCACAATATAATTGTAAAAATAAAAGATTATAAAAAAATGAAAAATCCAAAGAAATCGAAAAAACCAAAAGAACCGACTAAGACCTAAATCGAAAAAACCAATATTATGTTGGTTTGATTTGATTTATAGTTTTAATAAACCGACATGATTGGTTTTTTTTATATAAAAAATGAACCAACCCGACCTATGTACACCCCTAGTCGGCATGGACAAAATTGATCAATTAGTGATTATTTTTCAATTGTTACATTGCGTGTACCGTTTGGAATATGTACAAATTGTAACTAGCGTTTGATCTAAATTACAACTTTATTTTAAGAATGAGACTAGAGGGTTTGGGCCACAGGTGACAAAAGATTTTTAAAATGAGGT
>NW_025890188.1:0-2357 GCF_002878395.1 Capsicum annuum | reverse complement strand
GAAACACCATTTTTGAAGGAAAATGTCTCACTTTAGAAAAATCCTTGGTCGAGGTCATTTGATGGCAAGGTTGGTTATGATGTTTTGAAAAACCCTTGACCGAGGTTATTTATTGGTAAGGTTAGATTTAAATTGAGATATAGTATAGGTTTCGAACCCTCCCTGGGTCCTAACTGGTAGCTGCAAGCTCGATGGGTGTATACAGAAAGTCATGTGATTACTTTCATTATTCATTCCATTCACATTCAATTGCATTGCATTGCACCCGCATATGCATCTTGATTGTTTTCCTTAGCTTTTCCTTGACTTGTTTAGTTTTAGTATATTTTCATATATATTATTTTCATATATATATATATATATATATATAGTGGTATTCTATTTTTTGCATATCCATATATTAGAATTATTAGTGGAGATGGTGTGAGCTACCATTTGGGAATTTTTGCTTGTAGGTGACATGCTCATAGTATATTTTTATTTATATCATTTTCTATTTTGCTCAGTCTACCTATGATACCTACTGAGTAAATGTGGACCGTACTCACTCCTATTGTGCCCTTTCGGTGTAGATGTACGATCACTCCATATGGAAGTTGATTCGTACTTTTCAGAGGTTATGATCGAGGTACTGGGTTTCTCTAGGGATCAAAGTAGACTCCCGAACCTCCTCTTACTGTATTATGTATTTACTTGTCTTTAAAGACAAACTCTGTATGTTACTTATATTAAGATGATGTATTAGATGCTTTACACTTTGACACCACTTCTTTAGGTTTTTATGTTATATTGTTCAAATTTCTGATTTTTTATGTCTTGTGTTGGTTTGACTTCATTCTAGAAGTCTCGTGTTAATTACTTTCATAATTCCTTTATCAGTTTGAGTGATCGGCTTACTTATCAAGGCTGGACCTTGATAAGTGTCATCATGACCTAGTTTTGGGTCATGAAAAATTGGTATCATAGCACCAGGTTCACTAGTCTCATAAATATAAGAGTATGATGTATAGTAGAGTCTCACAGATAAGTACATAGACATCTATATCTATCATTGAAAGGCTATAATATGTCTCTAGGAAAAGTTTCTATATTTTAATTCCTACTTATGCGGGTTGTTTTTATATAACGTTCTAAGTTGTGTTCTACTCTTTTCTGTGCAGATGTGAGGACTAGATCTCATGAGGCTAGAAAGTCTAAACCAACACTTGAGGATGAAGCCCAGACTAGAGGGTGAGGCAGAGGTCATGGATGGCCTAGAGATAAATTATGAGAATGAGGAGTACCCCTATTGGAGGTAGTGCTAGGGAGGCCTCCCCTGAGCTCGACATTGAGTGTGTAAGAGATGCAGGACTAACTCAAGTTTCACAGGATTCAATGCTACCCTAGTTCTTGAGGATCTGTTGATTCGATTATTAACTTATCTGGATGGTTTTCCCTTAAGCGCACTTGGTGTTTCTCTAGTTCTAAGTATGGTACCACAATTAGTTTTGGTGTTTTCTTATGGTATTCTTCCGACCCTGAGTGTGATTACACCATCTTTACTGACATCTTCTTATTATATCCCTCAAACTTTAAGTGTTGTTCCACTTTTGTGCCAGTATATGATCATGGTATTCCTAGTCCAGGGGTACAACCTTCATCTATGGTACCTCTACATGTGGATTCTCAGCCTGCCAAACTTACTATATCTCTAATTGTTTTGGGTACAGTCATGTCTTCTAATGATCAGAAGAGGTTTATTTGCTTAGGTCCACCCAAGTCCTGTGGTGTTATGGGTGAGGAATGCCTATGAGTTTTTGGTTGATTTCCAGGAGAAGTTCCATAATCATAGATCTCTCGAGTCTTATAGAGTTGGTTATACTATTTATTAGTTGATGAATATGGCTAGGGATTGGTGGAGGTCGTTTGCTAGTTGTAGACCTCTAGGTTTGGCTGCTATGACTTGTACTCAGTTTTTTTAGGCCTTCTTGGAGAGATTCATCCCATATAGTTTGAGAGATCAGATGTGTGATGAGTTTGATCATTTGGAGAAGGGCTCTATGACTATTGTTGTGTATGAGGAGCATTTTCAACTTTATCCAGTAATTTAGCCACTAGTATTTCCACTGAGTCTGAGCAGATTTGGAAGTTTAAAGGGGTTGGATGGTACTTATCAATTAGATACAACTCAGATGGTAGTTTCAAGGGATTCTTTTAGAGTATTATTTAGCATGCCAAGATAATTGAGTTCATTATCTAGGATACTTAGGGAGTCACTAAGAAGGTGCATCGACATGGTAAGTTTAGTGGACACACTTCCCAAGGTATATAATTTTATAGTAGAGGTTCTCGGGTTTATTATGGTGTTGCACCCAAGC
>NW_025890187.1:0-1176 GCF_002878395.1 Capsicum annuum | reverse complement strand
TAAGTGTGGGGCCCCAGAGCCTCTTAATGTTAAAAGATTCTACTATCTAGGCTTAGACGACTTAGAGAGTAAATCTCTACTTTTGTGTTTACTTTGGGGATAACATAAATTTTAAGTGTGGGGTAGGGAAAGTCCCATTGTTTTAGGTGAAGAGATTGCGGTAGGATCTTAGTATTTAATTGTTTTCCAATTTTTAGGTTAAATTTGATGTTATAATTTGCATTTAGGATAGGAATATACCTAAGTTCCTTATTTATTTTAATTACGGGATGAAATATGAAGAAGAGTTGAGTGAGTCACATGCGAAGATGAAGAAGAGGGACAAATTCTTCACTCGTATGTGGAAAAGGGTAAAGGGTTTGTGAAAAGTACTGAAGCCAAGGGAGCCACTTCCCTCTGCGAGGTAAGAAATTGATGAAAAGATTCTAGCACAGTGGTCCAAAGATGATGAGTTTGATGCTAAGGATGAGGAAACTGAGAGTGACTGCAGCAAGTGATGTGGCTTCAGGGAGCCCTTTTTACTCTTATATGCTTTAATATTATGCAGTGAGGACACTACTATCTTTTGATTGGGGGTGCCCATGTGTTCATATTTCTTGTTTGTTATGGATGTTTGTAGTATTTGAATGTTCTTATATTTTATTTTGGATATTGTTATTTGGATATTGATATTTAGATATTTTGATGTTTTGTTATGGATATTGGGTACCCTTGCCCTCCGTATGCTTTTTGTGGATTTTGTAAGATTAGTTGTTTTTCATTTGTTTTCATTACTAGAAGTACTTTTTTTTTCTTTTGCTATTCCTTTTGAACGATCCTTTCCCTATGATGGATTAAGTGATGATATTCTTAAGGGAAAATATCATCATTTTTAGGTATTGGAGTCGTATATGCAGGAGAAGTCTGAGTACCCGTAGCATTATGAATTGGGATTGACTTTTTCTAGTTCTTTTGGATAATCCTTTCCCTATGATTGATTGAGTAACGACATTCTTAAGGGATCGTTATTTTAGGTGTTGGAGTTGTATATGCAGGTGAAGTCTGAGTAGCCAATTGCTATGGCAAAGTCTGAGTAATCATAGTATTACTTCCCTTATTAGAGCCAGAATAAGATATTGTAACTTGCTTAGTGCTAACAATAGTTAGTCCTGCATGGCGAAATGTGAAATAAGCATC
>NW_025890186.1:0-1931 GCF_002878395.1 Capsicum annuum | reverse complement strand
TTTTCTTTTCTTATAATATCTTTCTTCACATCCAAATTGAGGTGCTATTTTATCTTTGCAGCATGCTAAATTTCTTATTAATGTTTTGTCCATTTTTATTTCTTCTCTATATTTTTCACATAGATTTCTATACAATTGTTGTAAGAATTTTACTCTTGCTTCTAGGGTATCTATTATTTTTGCTTTATCTCAACTCTTTATCATTTTTGAACTAAATGGTTCGGGTAATTTACTAAAATATAATCTTCTTATTTCTTTACTTTTTTCTATATTAGATGCTCCTTTATAATAATATTCTTTAAATGCGCACGTATACTCATCTATATAACACATATTACATATTGCTAGTTTTAACATTAAATTTCTATTTATATCTTTTTCTTTATTTTGTTCTGCTTTTTTTGTTGTCATACTGGTAAATTCATCTCTTGTAGCTATTTCATATTTTTTCAATATTTCTGTTGGTGATATTTTAGAAGTTGTTGATGTTTCTTCTGTTTTATTATCAGATGTTAATACTTTTTTACTTTCTTTGGCTAGGTTTAAAAACCATAAGTTTACCGTTCCTATTTATGTCTTTTCTATATATTCTGGTGTGTTTTTTGTATCTATTTTATTATCTAATAATTGTTTTGACATGTATCCTACCCATAGTTGTATTTTTTTATTTGTGTCTATTAAACAATCTAAATCTAAAAAGTTGTAATTAATTATTTATTTTTGTGTCCATTTGTTATATTCATTTTTAGGTTATATATTTTAAACTTATCTTTATAATAATATGTAGGTTTTCTTATTTCTGATGTACTAGGTATTATGTTTTCATCGTCTTCTTTATTAAGAGTATTTATTTCTGTATTTGTATTTTCTAAATTTTCTTTATTAATTACTTCTTGTTTTTCATTAATTTTTAGTTTTTTCTATGTTTTCTAGAATTTCTGTATATGTTTCACTATCTTTCAAGTCATAATTATCTATTTTTTCGGCATCTATTGTATTTATTTCTAATTCACTGGTTTCTAATTCTTTATTTTCTCCTTCTAATTTTTCTTTAAATTGATTTATCTCAATTAATAATTTTTGTTCTTTATCTTTTTCTTCTTTTTCTTTCTGTCTTTTTTCATACAAATCTTTTAGCATTTGTAGTTCTTTTTTTAATTCAGCAATCCTACTATTTTTAGTTTCTTCTATTTTTTGTATTTTTCTATGGTTTGTTGTTTTATTTTATCTATTTTCTTTTTTATGTCTATCTCTTTGTTTTTTCTTTCTATTCTTACCATGGCTGCCAACTTATCGTCTAATTTTAATTCTTCTTTTTCTAACATTAAATATAAATTCTTACAACTTATTTGCAATATCTTCTTTTTCATACAACTTACCTGCAATATCTTGTTACTAATTCTTCTGAAATGAATCCTTCCCTAATTACTCTTGCTGTTAGTTGTTTCTCTGGGTTGAGTAATGTTAGAATCCATTGTCTAGCATCTTCTATATCTTTTTGTCGTAGTTCTCTTGAATTTGAATAAATCATTTGGTGATCTCTTGAATAATAGCTCCATATTGGGTTTTCATTGATATAATTATTTGCTAATTCTTCAAAAATCGTAGCTATTCCAATAAGTTGTTTATTTGCATAAAAATCAGGTATCTCGATTTTAGGTATCTCTGGCTGCTAAACAATATCTTTCGGTATAATCATATCTTTGGTTAATCCTATTTTTACAACTTGTATAACTGGTTTGATCTCGTCATACACCAGTATAAAACTTTATAAAAAATAAATTCCCTTTGGTTATTCTTTTATAAATGGTGTATGCTCTATATAATTCTGGTATAGTTGATAGTTCATCTCCTTCTTAGACATATACGGTATTTAATAATCCATAACTGAAACAAGTTTTAACTAAGGTTGGGTTGGTTTTAGGTAATGC
>NW_025890185.1:0-2804 GCF_002878395.1 Capsicum annuum | reverse complement strand
CTCACTAATGACAAATTCTCCAACTTACAATGACCCATGAGAACAACCTGAATAAAAATATTAAATAACAATATCAATTATGCTATTTGGGATCGTCTCAATATCCTTAACTTTTAAGTTTAGAATTAAGTTTTAATATCTCATACCTTAACCCATGAATTATGAGTAAAAAAAAATAATCTAGATTTCACTATTGAAATTTAATAGATAAAAATTCATCCAACATATTAACACCTGTGACCCTAAAATAGTATCCATGTGACGCCCTAAGGTTTTGCTGTACACGATCATATAGCTTGAAAATATGAACAGAATTGTAACTACAACCTTTCTATTCATTAAAGTGCTAACTAATCATTACTCCGGTAATTAGAATTCCTCATTAAAAGTCTGGGTTATTACAAGCATCATGGTGGCGTGCTGGCTAAGGCCTTTGCTGGAGCTGGCAGCAACCATGAGAGAATTTGGAGAGAAGAAAGATCTTTTTTTCTGAAACTTTTCTTCTTTCAAGTCAATAACAAAAAAAGACAAAAGAAAGCCATTACTGTTAGTAAATTGGGTGGATGGCGATCTGGCTTGCTATGTGGCAAGCTTGTTAAGGAAGCTTATTGCCAAGCTTCCTGCAGAAGTTTGATAGCTATAATATACCCCTTGGCTTGTAAAGAAAATCATAAGAAATATGAAGAATGAAAAGTGAAATATTATTTCAATGAAAAGTGGAATACTATTTCCTTTCTTTGTAATTTACTTTTGTTTTAGTCTTCATTTTATAACACATTATCAACACGAGTCTCTGTCATCCCGAGCAAATATAAGTAATAAAGGTAAGAACTCTATTTTGTTAAAATAATATCGAATCTCTCTAAACTTGAATTTGTTGCTCTGGATATATCAGGCAAAAAGCTATTTATCTTGGACAGTTGATGTCGAAATTAATCTGAATGTGATGGGTCTGGCAGATATTATCAAAAATAATAATCAAGCATCAAAAGAAGATCGTGTCAATGCTATGATATTTGTCTGGCATAACCTTGATGATGGCTTAAAAAATGGAATATCTCACTATTAAGGATTCTCTTATACTGCTTAATAATTAAAAAAATAGATGTGACCACCTGAAGTTGGTCGTCCGTCCACAAGCACATTTTGAATAGTCACATTTGAAATTATAGGATTTTAAAATTATAAATGAATATAATTGATAGCATCCAAGCTGGTCCATTTGCATTAAGGTTGATGGGCCTCAATCTGAATCAAGAAAATGCAAATTATGGAAGAAGAGCCCAAGAACGAGTTCAAGAATTATGGAGAAAAAAGGGCTAAGTGCTATACATATTTCATGATTCAAGTCTAAGCTCAAACGGAAGAAGATTGAGCCCATAGTTTTGAGTAAATTTGAGAACTTTTCCTTATTTTCTAGGAAGAATTTTTGGTATTATTTTTATATGCTTTTCTAGTCCTAGTAGGATTTTATTTATTATTTTTATAAAAGTAGATTCTAATCCCATACTATTATCTATAATCTATATCCATAATCCATAATCCATATCCATAATATATTAAAAGTGTGAAGGACCTTAGAAATGTTGTTTGAAATTTTTGCCCTTCATTAAAAGTCCTTGCTTTAGATAAAATTCTTTTCACTATTTTTTCTAATATTTAAGAGTTGAAAATTAATTAAATATATTTATGGGAAAAATTTTCCTTATTAAAAGTCATCAGAATTTCAATATTTTTTTCTAATTTAAGAGTTGAAAATTAATTAAATATATTCATAATTAAACCTTTCTTTATTATAAGTCATCAAAATTAATGACAACTGATACTTTTTCCTTTAGTTTAAGAATTTTAAATCAACTAAATTTGATCTTAAAAATATTTGAAAAATCTAAAAATAAATATAAAACTATTACAATAAGCATATTTGGACCAAACTTATAATGGAGGGTATATTTAGATCTTTTCGCAAAGTTTAGGGGCATATTTGACCCTTTTTCCAAAAATTATTGATAAGAATCAGGTTACTTTAGTAAGCAAGAAAATAATGCGGACGCAAAAATACTAAGATTAAAGACAAAAAATTAAAGAGAGATAGAGATAAAATTTGAGAATAAATCTCCAATTTCAGTGTTAGGATTTTTAATTGATCTTAATATTCTAAATTAGTGAATTAAGACTAATTATGATACTAACAGAGTCAATTTAAGAACTTAGATCAAAACTGATCTAGACCCCCATTTAGAAGAAATTAAAGACAATAATCAGTATAAGACTAATCACCTTCTTTAATTAATTTTAATAGAAACCAAAGATATCAAGTCAAAAATTAACCTTACCTCCTAAAAAATTATTCTTATAAGACTGTAAGATAAATCTGAAGTAGCCATACATAAAGGTGTAAAGAAAAGAGATTCTCAATTAATAATAATGTTATCTGATTAAAAATAACAAAATTCAACATTATCGATAAGGAAAAACACTATCCGAAATTGCATTGGATTGGAATCTACTTTTATGAAAATAGTATATCAAATAAGACTAGAAAAATCTAGCCCAAATAGCATGGGATTAGAATATATTTTTATGAAAATAATAAATAAAATCCTACTAGGACTAAAAAAGTATGTAAAAATAATACCAAAAATTCTCCCCTAAGAAACTAAGAAAAAGTTTTCAAATTTACACAAAACCCATTGGGCCCAATCTTTCCCTTTTGGGTTTGGACTTGAATCATAAAATATGTGTAACACTTAGAACATTCTTCTCGATAATTCTTGGACTCATTCTTTGGCTCTTACCCCGAG
>NW_025890184.1:0-5165 GCF_002878395.1 Capsicum annuum | reverse complement strand
CTCAAGGTCATCTCTTCCAAGACTTACCACCCCCAACTTAGGATTTTAGCCTTAAGTTGCATTTTCAAGTTCAAGGAAGGTAGGATTCAAAAAAGGTATAAACTTCAAATAGTTCAAGGCTTGTAATGTGGCTGTAAAAGAAAGGTTCAAAGGATCAAAATAGGTGACTAGGGATACTATTCTATGTACGAGTAGACTCTTTAGACTAAAGTAGATTTCCATGTTCACAATAAAGGCCTAAGATCATTTCACAAACCAATCATAATAACGATTAGCCTTGAGGGACTAAGAGAAAAAGTTCTAGATGATACAAGTAAGTGTGAGAGTCAAATAACTACGCTCACTGCACATGACATGCAAACTATCAAAGAGTCCTAATTGCATTTCCTACTAGAGTTAAAAGAAGGTATTTACCATATACTACAAACCAATGACTTTGGAGTCACAAAAGGAGGTAAAACATTGTTACAATATTATTCTCATCCATGCCCTTAGTTTTAAAATAAAATTGATGGAGTAGGGTTCTTGGTTCGCATTAACACCACATAAAATTTTCTATTGATAGCACCAAACCAAGATTTCATCTCACATTTCAAATCTCATGAGGGCTGTAACGCCCCGAGTCAGGTACCCTATATGCTACACGGTGCTAACAATACCAAAGGACCACTACCTAACCCATGGCTGATTTCTGTAACTAATCACTAAACAATAGTAATATTCTAATAACAATATAACTAAAATAAATGTGAAAATTTGGCAGAAAACTTGCCATAAGGTTCAAAATAGTAAAAAGTACAGAATAAAACAACGTCTAAACAAGGTATGATAATACCAAGACTAAAATAACAGTATGAACATTCTATAGTCTGAAAACCTCTAAACTGTCTGAAAAAGGAGTTAATAGGACATGTCCCCAACAAACTCCATCTAATGAAAGTGACTAAGTACTAAAATATTGAAAGAATGAAATAATTATGTCCTCAAAATATGAGGACTCACCACTGACTCTGATAGTTGATATCTGAAATACTAGCGCAATTAGGAACCTGAGCGTCCGAACCTATGGTATAAAATACCATAGCACAAAAGGAAAGTATGAGTCAGGATGTGTGAATGTACTAGTATGCAAAGTGTGGAAAGGCTGAATGCAAGAGTTCATATGCATGAATTAAATTGACTAAATAGCATGAACATGACTACATAAGGATACATACATAAATACATGTTGTAACTGAAATCATAAAGATTCTGAATACTGACTTTACTGATAACATAGATTACTTATAACTGATATAACTAATAAATGAGTGACTGTATCTGACAGCCCTAATTATAATGGAAGTAGATGAGTTCCATATTAAGCAGAGTGACTGTATCTGATAGTCCTAAAATTTATAGAATTATCTGAGTTCTTTATTGAAGACTGAGACTTAGACTGTAGGAGGTAGTCATCTAACCAATATACCCCTAATAAGATATTATAATTGAGTTGGGGTCTAATCTGTAACCCCAATTAGAAGGGTTTTAATACCGCACCACTGGTAAGGATAAGCTATGAGTGACCCTCACATGTCAGATACTCTAACGAGAATAGCGGGACCCTCTTTTGATAGGTTAAACCACCTCATCAACCCTCATCTAACAGGTTTTGATGTCTCAACCTACATTGGCTATGTAGTTCTGGAATACAAGGAATGCTTCTAATAATCACACCCTATGCTTGCAGGTGAATTCCCATTCTTGGGTTCACTCAGTGATGAATCCTACTCCCAACTGAATAAAAACTGAACTGAGTTCACTGAATTCTATTGACTGATGGAATATTACTAAATTCTGTTAACTGACTGAGTTATTGAGGACTGAATTGAATACTACTGAGTTTTCTTAAGTTCTGAGACTGACTTAATTCTACTGATCATGGTTTGACTGAGGTTATCTTGAAAACTATCATTGTCTCTAGGTACATTGCTAAATTATCGGGTATTAAATACCCCTAGGACTCGATAGCATAAAAATAAATGAGACATGACACTACTTTAACACATGACCATAGTCAATAATTCATAATACTATCATTGAATGATTTCAAGAAGCATTCGCAAGTCATAAGGTTACACATGAATGGGAATAAATGCTAACATATCAAATTTCACAAATCCATACTTATGAGCAATCCACCAAATCATTAAAAGACATGTCTTTTAGCACAGGAGTCATTTTAAACATGTGGGTACATCATAAATTCATCATATAACTCACAAATTGGTCATAATGCACAATTCTTAATCAATTAGGAATTTTAACAAACACATGGAAGGCATAACGTTTTCTAGGGCATGGATCAACAACTAATACATCATGGCTATATCAAGCACTTCAATTTAAAGATTTCAATCCACATACTTAACATAAAGTCATGAGAATTCAATAAAGATTCAACATTGGAAATCATATCTCAATATAAACATGTGTACAATCAAACCCACAATATGGAATTCAAAATTCATATTTTGAAAAGGGTTTCTTGAGCTCCAAGGGTGAAAGGGACCCTTGGATGAACACTTTATGTACCTTGGTTGGAAATTTCTTGAAGATTGATGGAAGAAGGTTTGAGTTCTTGAATTGAAATTAATCACCTATTTATTCTTGAGCACTTGTGTAATAATGAATGTATTTAGCAAAATATGGCTAAGTTTTATGTTATGAGGGCTGAAGGTCAGGAGGGGGGAGGAAAGACCTAATTACCCTTAAGGACATGGGTGAAAAAAATATGCCGACCAACGTTGTATCCGATGCGGCACATCGAGTGTACCAACACGATAACCGACGCAACAACATCATGTCGGTTCACTAGAAATTACCTTAGTCGAAGAAATATTTTCTCTATCGACGTGATTGGCAACGCGACATGCCAACATCGCATCGATTTACTATTCTGGGATTTCAAACATAGTCTAAAAGAGGTCCAAAAAATTTGAAACTTGTCCGAGAACCCCTATAGACATTTCTGATCATGAATTAACAAGAATATAGACCATTAAAAGACATTAAGGTCGCAAAATAATATTTCCAACTTTTGAAGGCTAAAAATAAACTAAGTCTGGAAACTAAGCTAGAATTTTCTAAGTCTTAGACCCCTTGACAAGCTTAAAGGACTGAATTAAACTTTGAATTTCGTGAGGTCTTACAATATATCCCCCTTGGGAACATTCGTCCTCGAATTAGATTGACTGAGATGGGAAAAATAATAAGTTGAAGTACATACTGAACATGAACAACTGAAATATGATTATATGACTGACATAACTGATTTATTGAGATTCATACCGAGCATGCATATTTGATGCATGATTTCATGACTGAGCTAATACATAAATGAATGATTTGGAGTACTGATAAGCTGATCATGCATATCTGATGCATGAATTTATGACTGAACTAACTCATGAACATACGACTGAGCATGCAATGGTAAAGGATACCAAGTTTGTAATGGAAAACTGAGCATGAAATTGAATACCAAGTTTGTAACAGAAATCTAAACATGAAATGGAATAAGCTTAAGGAAAGCCATTACCTTAGGCTGAGTCTGAATTAGCGTAGAAGAGGTGAGGATTCTTGGTCTGCATGTTTGCTTTTGCTTCCTAAGTAGCTCCCTCAATGGATTGATTCTGCCAAAGAACTTTAACTAGAGGAAATTTTTTGTTCCTTAGTCTGCGAATCCGAGAGTCTAGGATTTCGACTGGAGCTTCCTCATAAGAGAGATTATTATAAATATCTACGCCCTCAATAGGGACTATAACTGCTGGGTCATCTATGCACTTCTTAAGCAAGGAGACTTGGAATACTGGATCCACTGAAGCTAGATCTAAAGGTAACTCGAGCTCATAAGCTACTGAGAATTTATAAGGGACCGATATATCGGGGACTGAGCTTTCCATTCTTGCTGAACCTCTTCACTCTCTTTATGAAAGAGATTTTTAGGTACACATAATCACTAATCTCAAACTCAAGATCCTTTTTGCGCTCATCTGTGTATGATTTTTTTTGGGTCTGAGCTATCCTGAGCCTCTCTTTGATTAACTGAACTTTCTCTAAGGTATCGAAGGCCAATTCAGGCACTACTACTGCAGCCTTACTGACTTCGAACCAAATGATTGGAGATCTGCATTTCCTATTGGAGAGAGCTTTGAATGGAGTTATTTGAATAATGGAATGATAACTGTCAATCAAAGGCAAGTGGTCATCTCAATTATCCTTAAAGTCAGTTGCAAATGCTAGCAGCATATCTTCTAAAGTCTGGATGGTCCTTTCTACTTGACCATCGCTCTGAGGATGAAAGGTTGTACTGAGGTGAACTTGGGTACTAAGACCATTTTGGAATGCTTTCCAGAAATAAGAGGTGAATTGGATACCTCTATCTGATCTAATAGACAGTAAAATATCATGCAATCTGACAAATCTCTAATGTAAGTTTGGCATAATCCTCATCTGAATAAGAGGTATGGACTAGAAGGAAATAAGCTGATTTGGTCATTCTATCTATAATGACCCAGATTGAATTATGCTGACGATGAGTACGAGGTAAACTCATCACAAAGTCCATGTTCACTTCTTCCCACTTCTAAGTAGTAATACTAAATTCCTGCATGGACCCACTTGGCTTTTGAAGCTCAATCTTAACTTAGTGACATATTCATCACTTAGCCATAAAATCTGCAATATCTCTCTTCATCCCACTCTACTAATAGATCTCCCGCAAGTTGCGGTACATCTTGGTAGCCCCTAGATGAATAGAGTAACGCACACCATGCACTTCTACGAGAATTTTCTACCTTAATTCATCAACACCTGGCATACATAGACGACCCTAACAATGCAAAACACCATCTCCCCCTTAGGAGAAAACCTCTACCTTCTGATCTTTGACTTACTCTTTCATCTTGACTAAACTAGGATCTCTATCCAACTTTTCCTTAACTTGAGAAATTAGATATGATTTTGAATTGTTCAGAACCCACACACTGCTTTCTGCTGAATTGAGTAAGCAGACACCTAGTCTATCTAACTGATGAACTTTCTGGGCTTACTTCTTCTTACAGTCCTCAATAAAAGCAACACTACCCATAAATAGTCTATTTAGAGTATCAGCTACTACATTG
>NW_025890183.1:0-4309 GCF_002878395.1 Capsicum annuum | reverse complement strand
GCCAAAGATAGTCCAAAATAAAAGACTATCTTTTCTATCGATTGAGTCAAACTACAGGCATTCTGATTCCCTGAGTCTCAGGGATATGTAGGCTGGGCTCTATGTAGAAAACTCGACTGTATTCCAACCTCCTCCCCAAATCCCTCAATTTCCTAGCTTTTCAGTCATCAAAAACTCCAAAAAAATGAGATAGCTGGTGATTTTTTTTGAAAATCGTGCCTTAAATCAAGCTTTATGAACTACAAGTGGCCTGAATTCTCATGTAACCTGAGATATGTAGGAAAATTGATACCGAGGTCCGGTCGTAACTCTATAAACTCATGCGAAAGCCAACCTCATTCAGGTATGAATTTGTGGTCGGACGAAAATTAGGAACGTCAACCTCCCTTTGGCCTAGGGTTACTTGCATCCACCCTACCCAAATGGAGGGGACAATTTTTGCCACCTAATTTTTGCCCTCCACGACTAAATTTAATTCAAAGTTTCTTTGATGTTTAATAAACTTAAAATATTTATTTCATCCGAATAAAAATTTATTAAATATATTTGTACATAATTTTGTCATTTTAAGTAGTGATTATAATTTATTGTATTCAATTATACGAGATTTTATAATTTTGTTACTTAAATATTTATTTTTTAAAATATCAAATTTTAATCAAGGCTTATAGATTCAAATGATTAAAGTTTCCATTTAAATATAATTTACTCTCAAAAAATAATTTATCAGATAAATATGTGTTTGATTTTATAAAACCAAGAAGCCTGGGATTAAAGGAAGGATTAATTCGCATCGAATTTCAATTTAATTTAGCCAATCTATTAGATTTGACCATAATTGAAATCAAATTGGCCATAATTGTATGCAATCCGTCAATTGATTTGTAATTTGGTCAAAATTAAATAAATATGGCTAAATTTTAAATCCCAATTGGGGTTATATTTTAAATAACCCCAAAATTCCCAAAAACTCTCATAACTTCTACTTAATTCCACAAAAAAATAATTTCAAATTGTACTACATTGTACTATTTCCCCCCAACTTCGTCCTTTTCCAATTTTAAAATTCAAAAGTTGTACTACATTGTACAATTTTCCCCCACATTATCTTCCACCTCACCTTATCTTCAATTTTAAAATTCCAAAAACACCCTTATTTGCTTTTTCTTCAACATTGGTGGAGGACAAGAAATAAATCTTCATCCTTTCTTATAAATACTTTTCTCCCACATTGGTGAAAGAGATAAAAAAGACCATTTCTCTCCTATAAATATTACCACTACTTTGGTAGAAAAAGGAAAAAAAAAGACTAGAAAGGTGAAAAAATCCTTTTTGAGCAAAATAGTTATTTTTATTTAGTAAAATTTTTTTGTTTCATAGAGTTGGTTGGCTAATCAAGAATTTTATGTTGCCGGCGACGTTTTTTTGGTGGTGGTTGATTCCGACGAAGTTCGTAGTCTCGTTTTGCTGCCCCAAAAAGGTAAACACATATATTTTTTTTTATATATATTTTTATTATTTTCTTCTTCATCTTTTTTCTTCTTCATTGTTTGTAGATATAATTTAATTTGTTGGGGTTGTATGTTGTAGATGGCCTTAAAGGCCCTAGGACGTTGTGGTATCGATATTCTAATTATTTTCATGTTCATGATATAAAAATGAGCTAACAATAGTTGTATGTGTCTTTTTTTTCTTAATTTATTCTTTGATTATTTTGGATAAAGTTTCACTCTTTGCTTAAAAGATGTATTTATGCTTTGTTTAAACTCATTGTTGTTGGATATATTTATTTTTTGCATGTAAAGTTATTTTCTTTATGTTGAAAAGAATAGTTAGTGTTGAATGTTTCGCCTTTTCACCTTATTCTTTGATTATTTTGGATAAAGTTTAGATCTTTGCTTAAAAAACATAATCATGTCTTGTTTAAACTCATTATTGTTGAATATATTTATTTTTAGCATGTAAAGTTATTTTCTTTATGTTGAAAATAATAGTTAATATTGATTGTTTTGCCTTTTGACCTTATTCTTTGATTATTTTGGATAAAGTTTAGATTTTTACTTGAAAAGTCATGCCCATGTCTTGTTTAAACTCATTGTTGGTAGATATGTTTGTTTTTTGCATGTAAAGTTATTTTCTTTATGTTGAAAAGAATGGTTAATATTGATTGTTTAGCCTTTTGACTTTATTCTTTGATTGTCATGTGTAAAGTTTTGATCTTTGCTCAAAAGTCAAACTCATGTCTTGTTTAAATTTATTGTTGGCGGATATGTTTGTTTTAGCTGTAAAGTTGTTTCTTTTATGTTGGAAAAATAGTTACTATTGTTTGTTTCGCCTTAATAAAAATAGTAATTGATTAAATCAAGAATTTTTCATTTACTTATTAATTATTTTAAGGGATCTCCAAAATCTTCATATAAGAGATGAAGTGCTAGCTTTATTTTTCATCTACGATGTTTATTTGTCTTTTTCCTCATGTTTTCAAATTTGTCAAAATGATGAGAAAGTTTGAATTTTTGTGGCTAAATAGAATTATTTAGATATTTTTGAGTCATGCATAGTATGACTGTGAAACAATATTTCACTTTTAGAAATGCTAAACTTTATTCTAATTTTCTTGCACCCTTTGGATTGTTATATGTGCTCTTTGTGAGTGTAAAGACTTGATTCGTGTCTCTCATTGATTCATAATATCAAAGGAGAATCAACAATTCTTAGAAATATAAACCATAGGTCATTACACATTTTTTTCATAAAATTTTGGTTGTAATTTAGATGTACGAATTTTCGTTAATGTCGCCTTAATTGAAATTTAAAGATACTCTTGCTTGAAAAGTTAACCTTTACTTTCTTTGGTTATATGGATTAGTATCTATGTTTGTTCAATTTTAGAAGTCATGAGTATTTTCCTTGTTGCCTCATCCCTTTACTTTCGCAAGCTTATGTTGTTTGTTTCTTGCATTAATTTATTGAATATGGCCTTCTTCCTTTTACCTTTATTCAGTCTTGTATGAACATAAATCATGAGGCATGTAAGTGGCTGTCTTTGCTTTGTATTTTATTTGTTGACTCTCATTCTTGTGCAAGTGTGCTTATCATTGTCATTCAAAAATTGGTTCTTGATATTTTTATTTTTTTTTGAAATATGTCACTTTTATGCCTTGAATGTATATTAATTTCTTTATCTTTTCTTTGCATGCAAGAAAAATATCTCGAGGCCAAATGGATTCCTCTTCTCTTGCATTTTGCAATGGGCCAATGAGGTCTACCCCTTTGAGTTAAGTTCGAAGTTTAAACCTGAGGTCTACTACATGGCGTACGGGTGCTAGAAGATAGATGAAGAAGGAAAATGGGTCAAAACCCATTGATGAGGTCACAAAGAGACTTGAAAAGTCTTAATTTTTATTATTGTCTTCTTTTTATTTATTCATTTAGTCATTTATTTATTCATTCATTTCGGCCTCGAAATCAAAGTTGTATTTAATATAGGTGTAGCAAGACTCGAAAAATAGTTTAGGACAGGTGAAATGGGTCGGAAGCCCAACTAGACTAGGATAGGTCTCGTTGATTTGGGCCCAATGGCCTAAATCCTTTACTTTCTCCTCCCTTCCCCTTTTATGTGTTTATTTGTTTATTAGTTTTGTTTAGACCTAGTTAAAATCCCTACTAAGTCGCCTAAATCTATTTTACACAGTTCTTTTAAAAAAAATAATCAAATCACTATTTCAACAAATTAATCTTTTCAGAAGTTAATCAAAAGATGTTTTCAAACAGTCTGGATAACCGCAAGTTAGCGGACGTTTTTGGTGCCTAACACCTTCCTAAAACGTTTATAAGATCCACTTACTCGGAATCTTCAAAACTTAAAACAATTTTTTTGTTTTGAATTATTTGAAGTAACTCTCTAAAGGTTTCTTAATTCCTTTTCAAAATTAAGTGACGACTCTCAAAAAGTCAAAATTTCTGCAAAACATAGATAACTGGTGGTTTCTTGAGATAAATAGATAACTCTTTAAGCAAATTACGAACCAACAAATTTCAGTTGAAGCTGAAGCAATAGCATGATATTCAGCTTCTGTGGATGAGCAAGCAACAACTCTTTGCTTCTTAGAAATCCATGAGATCGGATTGGAGCCTAAAAACACAATATATGCTATAGTAGAGGAGCGATCTTCATGATTACCTACCCAGTTTCAGTCAGAGAAGGCGCGCAGATTTAATGACTTGCCTTTTTGAAGAAACAGGCCATTAGCAGATGTTCTAGCAAGATAGCGAAGAACTCGTTTTACCATAGCCCAATGTGTAGTCG
>NW_025890182.1:0-2857 GCF_002878395.1 Capsicum annuum | reverse complement strand
TTTTATTTCTATTTTTTTAAATAATACAAAAATTTTAAAATATATATTTTCCTTTTTAATTTAAATAAATAGGCTAGTAGTTTTATTATTCTCTTAATTATATTTATTTTTACAAATTTTTATTATATTTTTCTTAAATATAAAGTTAGTAAATATTATTTTATTGTTATATCTATTTATTTTAAATTAATTTAAAAATAAAAAATAATATATATTTTAAATCCCACCCGTTATCTGATATCCAACTGTTCCCCCCAAAATAGTCTAAATATTCCTCCAAAATATTCCACCTATTTAAGGATTCTTTCTACAGACAAAAGGAGGGGATTTTTACGTACATCTACACTATCACCATCAGACACACTGTATCAGAAAACAGAATAAACCAGAGAAGGAAAAAGATTAAAGTAAGAAAGGAAAAGAGGGTGAAGTTGGATTTGAGTTTTTCTTCGAGTTTTCGATGACAACGATCGAGTTTCTATTTTAATTCATCATTAGGTTCTATTTTAATTTTGTGTCATTCATTACATAAATTTTATTCAAAGTCAAAAAAAAAAAAATGAAGTAATTCATATAATTTCATATATTCTTCAATATGATTTATCCATTTATTATGTGAAACTGCCTGTTACCATGGGTGTGATTCGGGTTACTGTACTTATATTTATTTGTCAATTCCGAATTTAACATATTGTGTTGATAGCCTATATTGTCATATTTTCGATTGAGCGCCCATATTCTTCTCCACAGTCGTGTTGACACACCTTCTGAATACACAAATTAAACACACACACGACAAAGATAAAAGAGAAGGATTTTGAAGAAAGAAGAAAAAAAAAAGATTAAAAATAGAGAGAGCAAAGTGTTTTCCAGCAACATTGACGTCGGAATAACCGCCGGAAAACCACCTGCTAAGCTGCTACCTTCAAGTCTGTCCGGCGATCATTGTAACACCATGCCACCGCCGCCCTCAATCCAAAATCCGGCGACTCACTCCGAACGAAAACCAACGTCGCCGCTGCTCCACAGGTGAAATTCGCTGGCGGCATTCCTTCATGTTGGAACCAACAACCAGAAAACCAAAAGCTTCCGCTCCGTTTCCAATTTCACCCATAATGATCATGATATTGTAGTATATTTGGAACCAAATTAGATAAAATTATTTATCCTTTAATTGGATTAAAAGAGAGGGTCCACTTTTCTTTTCTTTTTTTTTGTTTTGTTTCTATCTCTCTTAAGTTTCTTTCATTTATTTTTTTATTTAATAATATTCTCTAGTAGTTGTACTTATCATTAAACAATTAATAATGGATGTGATTGTGAGTATTTGTAAAAGAACAGAATGAATTGAATAAAAAAAATTCTTTCTTTTTAATTGCATACAGTATGAAGTAATGGTATAATTCAAAAATCTAATTTTCTTATACTTTACTTAGACTGATATATTCGTATAATTTGAGATCTGTATTGTTTTAAAGGGAATAAATTTTGTGGATTATTATTAAATTAATATAACATGATTAATTTTTATGTATTTGTATTATTTCATTTTTTTATTATTTGAATTTTTTTAATTATTATTATTATTATTTTTCATTAATTATTTGCTAATTATTTTGCCGCTTTAATTTTTTTTGTTTAAGTTTACTATTAAGGTTAGGTAACACCTCGAATAGACAAAGCTCTTTAATATTAGGTAAATTTTTGATAGGTTTAAAATACTCGTCTCAATTAAGAAAGCGGCATACGCATCTTTCTGAGACATTTAAAATTCAAAGATGTAATAATGCAACTTGACAAATATTTTTCTAAAATTAATTTTCTCCGATTATTTAACACAACAGTTTTAAATAGTTTTAAATATTAAAAAGTGAGTGAATATTAGGTCTTAACACGATTTATTCAATTAGTTTAAGTCAAGATAAGTCAATAAAGAAATCGTGCTAGAATCACGGGACTTGAGGGATGCCTCACACCTTTCGCTCGGTCAACAGAATTCCTTACCCGGTCTTCTATTTTCGCAGACCATAATAAGAGTCATTTCCTTTTGAATAAGAATTTAATAAGGTGACTTGGAACACCATAACTCAATTCCAAGTGGCGACTCTGAAATTAATAAAAATAATCCCTATTCAACACCGTCACTTTAATTGGAAAAATCCTTCGACCTAGATCTTCTCGGGCGAGAAAGGGGTGTGACAATAACACTGAATTTTTTTGAAAAACATAGAGTAATTCAATAACTTATTGCTCGCAGGGATGACTCAAGGATAAGGCTAGTAAAGCCTTAGCTTTAGGCCCCCAAAATTTTGAGGCCTCAAAAATTTTAATAGTAAACTATATGATTTCAACTTCACTTGAAATAATAATGAGATTATGAAATACATTTTAAAAAATTATCTATAAAAAAGAGAAAAGACTCTCATTTTTGTAAGAAATATTTTAGAACTTTGAACTAAACAATTCAAACTTTATATTAATAAATAAAATTTTAACAACAACATCCAAGTTAATGCATTACAATCAAATTGCTAATATCTTATTGACTAAAATTAGTCCGTAGTTTTATTAATAATTATATTAATTTGTGAAGTTAAAAGTTATATGTATTTTAAAAATACTATACCAAAGCAATTACTACGCAAAAACAAATAAGATAACTCTAAATTATTATAGTAGTATTTTTGTAAGTATGTTTACATATGTAAAGACCTTTTTTAGACTATTAATTTTATTGAGACGCTACTGATTGCTCGTGAGGTGGCAAGGATTGAAATTTTTATGAATTTTCATGTAAATTGAATTAAGATAAAAATAAAGTATCCGTGATGTAATGAACAATTTAATTATAGTGTCA
>NW_025890181.1:0-1086 GCF_002878395.1 Capsicum annuum | reverse complement strand
AAGATATTTGCCTACACATTTGACCATAATGAGTTCTAATTCCAAAATTGTTTCAAAGTTTGGGGTATGGTTGAGCTTAAACATCTTCAGAAGGAGCATCTGGAGCATTTTCAGCTCATCGTCTTCAGACTAGACATCATATTGAAGTGGTAATGGCTATGGTAACAAGGGAAGTTTGTAATGCGTCTTTAAGGTTTCCTAGACAGACAATGGTTTAGGATTGAACATGGGACGATTTTATTGACGGTGACTATATATATCTTCTCTATTTTTATTATTTTTATATATACTACTTATATATTACATACTACATAGAAGCATGAAGTGTTAGGACCACCACAACATAAATAAATCTAAACAGAATATAAAATTGATTGACTAAAATAATTAAATTTTTATCACAGTGCAAAGCGCAGCCAATTTTCCTAGTACATAATATAATTATGAATTCAATTATATGCTTATGGTAACATCAATTATATTTATGTTACAGTTAAGGAACGCAATTAGTTTTAATGGGGAAGGAATATAAAATGAAAAACTATTAACCGCTGCATAATAAGTAAAACATGGAAAAAAGGAAAAAGAACATTAATGATCATAACTACTGAATTGAATTTGAATTCCTTTTATAACTCATAATTAGTAAGTAGGAATAAAACTAAAGCCAAATATAAGAAAATAGACAACTTTCAAAATAATAATAAGGAAAAATATAAACAAGGTAAGGTTTAATGATAGCAATTAGTATTGAATTTTCCTTAAATTAGAGAATTTAAGTAACCACAAAATAAAATTTAACCACTCTTCCTCCACCATCATCCCAATCAAAAATGAAAGCTAATCAACACAAAAGTATTGGCAATTGGGAACAACAAAACAAAAAGTTACCCTTTTTACTATAGTTTCATCGAATTAAATTTCATAGATAGTATAGCATTGCTAATTTCAAATCAAATTTTTGTTTCTCTTTAAAATTATACTAAGAATTCAGTTTGCCCCGCTAAATTTTTTTTGTCAAGTTTTAAGTAATGAAAATTATTCTTGAATTGTTATGAATAGATTGAAGTTATGGAGTGGAAAAAA
>NW_025890180.1:0-1650 GCF_002878395.1 Capsicum annuum | reverse complement strand
TTTTTATGAGTTTGATAGGTCTTATATTCAATAAAAGGAAGAACGAAGCATCCGAAAGAGTGGCATTGAAGCTATGTTTCAACTAATGTTTGATCACCAAAAAGAAATATATGATATCGTATGTGATATGCGTCAAGACATGAAGCCAATCATTCATGAGAAGATGGATATAGAGGTCAATCATTCAAAGCATTCTTCTATATTATGTTTAGATGATATCTTGTCTGTAGAATCATTTAAAATAATGGAAGAGTGTGAAGATGAGGAGTAAGAACCCTATATTTATGTTTAGCTTAATGATGAGCCACCTTCGGTGATTTCCTAGAAAACTAAATAAACCATGAGAGATAATGCCAAGATTGAGGAAATGGTGCTAAAGGCAAAAGAAGAAACCAAGCCAATCTCTTATAAAGACTCTAGCCCAATTTGGGGTGAAGAGGTCGAGAAGGATACAACTCCAAAATTAGGGAGAAGACCTCACTGAATCACTTTTCAACATTATGCTTGGTGGATGTGATGAAAGTCGAATCGCCTAAGAAAATGATAAATTTTTGAAATAATGAGAAAAATTCCTATATTTTGGAGTTTGTCTTTCCGAAAGGGTATAATACAACCCCAATCTTGAAGGCCAAGAAGCTTAAAGATCGATGTCGATTTAGTGGCTTTTTAAGATTCTCACTATTGCCAAATGAGCCCACACGAAAGTTTGATGGATAATTAGGAAAGCGGTTCAAGTCTTCAAAGTGGTGTGATAGAACTTTTCTTATCATGCTCTCACATTTTCCCAATACACCTAGAAGATGTAAAGATCGAAAAATGGGCCGATGATTGAAATCGTCTATGTGAAGGGATAAAGAAGGAAGCACTTTTAAGGTATCTTGATGAATTCTAAGTAGTTAATATAACCTAGTCGTGCCACGACACTAAATTAGGCACTTCTTGGGAGGCAACCTAAGGTATTTTGTTGTTTGTATTTGTATTATGTGATTGACATCAGATCTTCGCACCCATGGTGCCATACATATATTTCTAACTCTCTTGTTTTGGTTTGATGCATTGGGGAAATTGCATGATTTTAAGTTGTGTGTGGAGCTACTTGTGGGTGTTAATGTCCTTTTGGGGTTTTTGTTGTCGTTTCTCTTTTTCCCGGAGTCTTATTCCTAGTAGAGCCGGCATGTTTAGGCGTATTGTGTTTGTTTTATGATGTGTTGTGGTTAACTGGGGGGAAAAATAAGTATCTAGGATAGTTGACATATTTTTGTTGATTTTTTCTGGAATGATAAATACCTCTCCAATTGTTTATCTGGTAATTGTGTGATGTGCATCTATATGTGACTACTATAAATCTTTTTATAGCATTAGTACTAGGGACATGATAATCACTGCTAACAATTGCATGAACCAAATGGGTAGTAGCTTGTGATGTAACTTTTTTCCATGTATGTGTGAGATACTACCTAGTTCCCATTGTGTGTTAAATTCAGAACTTAGCCGGTTGATCTTGCCTTGGTTGTAGGATAGCGGTTAGGAAAGGATCATAGGACGTTGTTGATATTAGTCCACTTTTAGCCTAAATGAGCTTCCATGTGTGAATAATATCCCTTGATCCAGATTATGAGCCTGAATGCCTATTCTTTTTATTATACCTAT
>NW_025890179.1:0-1001 GCF_002878395.1 Capsicum annuum | reverse complement strand
AAAAAGTAATTGTAAAATGGTGAAACTATAAACCTTCATAACTTTGCACTCGAATATCTTTTGAAACTGTGTATTTTTTTGAGATCTATGTGGGCAATTTGGTCGAGTCAATATTCTAAAAAACTACTTCTATCTCACTCAGTTGGCACTTTTTCCCAATTCGGTATGCAATTTTAATTCTTTATCCAAAAAAGTGATAAAAAGTAAGTGATTCAAAGATGAAAATAGCATGGTGTGCTATTTGGGGAAAAATTGGTATGCTATATACCATGGTTTCGAGGGTGGGTCCGGGGGTGCCGTGGGACGAAAATCAACCTGGGTGTGCCAGAGAGGCTGGGGAACGTCCTAGTGTTGCCCGTTTGTATGGAAGGGGCCATTTGGTTAGTCAAACGGGAGAAATTCCATGAATGGGGATATTAGGGGCCAAATTGGTGTGTTATAGCCTACGGTTTCGGGGGTGGGCCTGGGGTTTGGGGGTGTCGTAAGTCGAAAATCGATATGGGCATGCCAGGGAGGCTAGAGAGCATTTTAATATTGCCCGTTTGTGTGGGAGGGGACATTTGGTTGGTCAAATAGGTGAAACAATGCAAATGGGACATTTTGGGGCCAAATCGGTGTGCTATAGCCCACGGTTTCTGGGGTGGACCCGGGGTCCAAGGGTGCCGTAGGCCGAAAATTGACTTGGGCATGACAAGGAGGCTGGGGAGAGTCCTAGTGTTTCCCGTTTACATGGGCGGGGTGATTTGATTGGTCAAATGGGAGAAACAACATGAACGGGGCTATTTGAGGCCAAATTGATGTGCTATAGCCCACCGTTTCGGGGGTGGGCCCGAGGTCCAGGGGTATTGTGGGTAAAAAATCTACCTAGGTATGCCAGGGAAGTTGGGGAGCATCTTAGTATTGCCTGTTTGTATGGTCGGGTCCATTTGGTTGGTCAAATGGGTGAAACTGCACGAACGGGGCATTTTGGGGAAAAATCAATGTGCTATAGGCCACGATTC
>NW_025890178.1:0-1881 GCF_002878395.1 Capsicum annuum | reverse complement strand
AATGCCAAAAGTTCCTATTCAGTGACGGTGTAATTCTTTTGCACTCCTTTCAGTGCTTTGCTGGCGTAATATATTGGATGAAATAGTTTATCCCTCTTATATCCCAATACAACTCCAAGGGCAACACCACTGGCATCACACATTATCTCAAATGGTTTTGACCAGTCAGGTATAACAACAATAGAGGCCTCATCCAGCTTCTTTTAAAGGCATTCAAATGCCTTAAAGCACTTATCATCAAAGGAAAACTTCACTTCTTTCTCCAAAAGTTTACACAGTAGATTTGCAGCCTTTGAGAAGTCTTTTATAATTCTCCGATAAAAGCCAGCATGTCCAAGGAAACTACTCATTCCTTTCACTGAAATGGGAGGTGGTAGTTTCTCAGTAACTTCCACTTTTTCTCGATTCACTTCTATCACTTTTTCAAAGATTTTATGGCCGAGAACGATGCCTTCCTTTACCATAAAATGGTATTTTTCCTAGTTAAGCTCCAAATCAAATTAAACACATCTCTGCAAGGCTAGATTCAGATTTTCTAAACACATCTCGAATGAATCACCCACCAAAAATAAATCATCCATGAATACCTCTATGGTGTCCTCTACCATGTCTAAAAATATAGACATCATACATCGTTAAAAAGTGGTGGGCGCATTGCGTAGCCTAAATGGCATTCTCTTAAATACAAAGGTGCCATATGGGCATGTGAGTGTAGTCTTCTCCTAATTTTCAGGAGCAATGCAGATTTAGTTGTATCCGGAATAACCATCCAAGAAGCAATACCACTCTCTTTCAGCCAACCGATCAAGCATTTAGTCCATAAAGAGCATCAGGATATGGTCTTTCAGAGTCCAAGAATTCAGCTTGTGATACTCTATGAAAACTCTCCACCCAGTTACAGGCCTGAGTGGAATCAACTTATTTCTTTCATTAGTAACCATCGTCATGCCTCCTTATTTGGGCACGCATTGAACTGGGCTCACCCATTTGCTGTCAAAAATAGGGTAAAGCACTCCTGCATCCAACCACTTAATAATATCCTTCTTAACCACCTCATGCATTGGTGGGTTAAGACGGCACTGATGCTCTATGGTTGGAATACAATCTTCCTCAAGTTGAATTTTATGCGTGTAGTTGCTCGGGGGAATGCTAATAATATCTATGATGGTCTAGCTTATTGCTCTCTTGTTCCTCTGAAGTACTAAACTAAGTGCATTTACCTATTTCTCATCCAAATTAGCCGCAATAAGAACAGGTAGCGTGTTCCCATTTCCCCAAAACACATACTGTAAGTGTCCAGGCAGTTCATTCAATTCCAACATTTGAGGCTCCTCAATAGATGGCTTGGCTGGTGGTGTTGGTCGATTAGAAAAGTCAAGGTCTAGCTTTTTAGGAGAATAAGGATATGAACCCATTCCTGTCAAAGCACAAACGGTCTTTTTATACTCTTCGATGCCTTCACTATCATAATTTATCATAAATGTGGCCAAAGGTTTGATAAAAAGATGCTCAGCTATGGAAACTTCCTGTTCATCCTCATATTACACATCAACTACTGAGAACAAACTCATTTCTTCATGTTTATTCATTGACTTACCTACATCAAATTAGAACACTTCATCATTCATCCTTAATAAGAGCTCATTCGCTCTCAAATCAATCAACACACTTTCGGTTATGAGGAAAGGTCGACCTAAAATTATGGGCACCTCAAAGTCCACCTCACAATCCAAAATGACAAAGTCAGCAGGGAATATAAATTCAGACTCCTTCACCAGCATATCATACAGAATGCCAACAGGTCGCTTTACTGACCTATCCGCCATCATGAGTTGCATATTGGTGGGTATGGGATTTCCCAGACCCAACTTTCTATAAATA
>NW_025890177.1:0-2633 GCF_002878395.1 Capsicum annuum | reverse complement strand
TGCCACGATATAGGACTAACGCAAGACTGGTTGCATTGGTAGGCTAATTTAATGGCCTACCTAGTGATAGGTCTAGAGCTAACAATTTGGGTTATTGCACAAGGTATATTAGATCCTAAGATGAGGCATGTAAATAGGAAGGAACATTAGCTGATGAAGCTTATGTCAGTTAGTAGATTCTCCTACAGACTAAGGTTTTGTATATTTTTACATGACCCTCATTTTAGTTTTACTTATATTTTTGTATGTCTTTCTCGAGTATCCTTGAATATTAATATTTATGCATATCATTACTGGTCATTTGTAATGCCTCGAGTCTGTACCCCTGATGAAACACGGTGCTCACAATCTCGAAGGACCACAAGCTAATCTATGACTGGTACAAGCTGCAATAACCATGTAATAAATAATGTAGTGATTGGTGAAATAGGCAGAAATATATACCATAAGGTTCAAATATACAAATAAATATGAATATGGTCTCAAAATACCAAAACTGAATACAAGTACTGAAAAACTGAACAACTATCTGAAAATACTCTAGTCTGAAAAGTCTCTAACTATCTGAACTATAGAGTTGATGGGACAAGCACCCAACAAACTCCTTCTACTGAAATAAAACTGAAGTACTATAAATAATAAGCATGTCCTCAAACTATGAGGACTCACCACTATTCTGAAAGCTGAGAATCTGAACTGCTAAGGATGCTCTAGAGCTCGTGCTTCTAAACCTATGATATAAGACATCAAAAAGCAAAGAAAAACATGAGTCAGTACTTTGAATGTACTGGAATGCTCAGTGGGGTAGGCTAAAATGCATGAGTTTATATGCATGTATAATAATAAGCCACTAACATGAGTATGACAGAGTAAGAGTAGATGTATAGATACATAGATTGTAACTAAGATCGTGCTAATACTGAGTACTAAATTCGAATACCGATAACCGATATTTAATTTTATGAATACTATAATACTAAGTATCTAAATAACTGTGTCTGACAGTTCTTAATACTTTGGAACCATAGTGAGTTTCGTACTAAGCTAAACGACTATGTCTGATAGTCCTGAATCTGTAGAACTGAACTGAGTTCTATTCTGAGACTAAGACTGGAACTAAGACTGTAGGTGGTAATCATCTAAACGACATGCCCCTTTCTAAACTAATTAGGGTCCAACCTGTACTCCCAGTTGGAAGGGTGTCAATACCGTGCCATGGGTAAGGACAAGTTATGAGTTTACCCTCTCCGACAGGAAGCTCTACCGTCAACCCTCGCTAGTAGGATAACTCAAATGAGATATATTAACCCTCAACATATCCGGTAGGAAGATATCTCAATCTACACTGACTATGTAGTTCTGTAATACAAGGATTGCTACTAAGGGTCATAACCTCTGTTGGCAGGAATGCCCCTATCCCTAGGTTAACAAGGTGCTGAATCCTACTCCCAATTGAATAGACACTGAACTGATTTCTAGTCTATACTAGGTTAGACTGAGTTGTTACTAATATTGCTATTTACCAAAATAAACTGGGAACACTGAGCTTCGTGGACTGACAAAAACTACTGAATTCTATTAACTGACTGAGTTTACTGAGGTCTGGACTGAGTACTGAACTAGACTGGAAGAATACTGAATGTACTGAGTTTTTTTGGAGTTCTTTAACTAACTAAGAGTACTACTGATAGTGACATAACTTTTACTGTACTATGACTAACCATGGCTCTAAATAATCAACTGAATTATCGGGTACAAGTACCCCCAGGACTCGATAGCACAAAATAACAGACATGGCATAAACTTGAAACATGTAAACTAAGCATTTGATCATTCTTCATTCATTGGGGCATTTTAACAAACACTTGCATGTCATGAACTTAAACACATGCTAACATGATATAACTTCACTATTCAACTCACATGATTAATTCATCAATCACTTGAAAGGAATAAATTATGCACATATTACTAATCAACATGTAAGCACATAATTTCTATACTAAATTCAGAATTTGAAGGCTTTTGCATGATTTCACATGCTAACAATTATAAATCAGTTAACCCCACGATTTGTAAGATAATTAATCATCTTAAACATGGTTATTAGCAAACCCAACATGGAATTCATATACTTGAAGTCTAAAAATAGTTTCTTGGACTCCAAGGGTGGAAGGGACCCTTGGATGAACACTTCACATACCTTAGTTAAGGAATTTCTGAAAATTGATGGTGGAATCATGAGTTCTTGATGTGAAATTGAATCTTCTAGGGTTTTGTTCTTGAGCAATTTTGTGAAAAGATGAGTTTAATTGCTCTCTAAGGTGATAAACTTTGTGTTTCGGGGGCTGAAGTTTGAGGAAAAAAGACCTAAATACCCCTAAGGATACGGTCTTTTAATGGCTGAATTTTACCATTGATGCGCAGACCGATGCATCGCGTCGTTGGTATGAAAGCAAAAGCCAACACATCGCATTGATTCCACATCGAGTCTGCATCGACTCACTGGAAATTGACACTGGGAGCTGTGGAAAATATTATCAATGCGATAGTTGACATGGTGCACCAAGATCGCATTGATCCACTGATTTAGGATTCCAAAGAAGCTTTAAATAGTCTAAAAAATCTAAAAC
>NW_025890176.1:989-3738 GCF_002878395.1 Capsicum annuum | reverse complement strand
TTTCATCAAATTCCCTCAAAAAGAAAATCCTAAGCTCCTACATCCAACTTCAAGAACCTCCAAAGTTCACCATTAATTTTGCAAATTTATTCAAGATTCCAAGTTCCTAGTTCAAGAACTCCAAGAACCATCATTCAAAGGCACGATTAACATCTCAAAAATGAGTATCAATCAAAAGTTCATCATTTAAGGTATGTGGGATTTTTCAACAAGAACTCTCTTTCGTTCCTGTGCCCAAAAGTAATTTTCTTTACAAAGGCATGATTTTTATTTGATTTTTATGAATTTGAGGCATGAACCTATATTTTATGATGATTATTATGAAATCTTAATGTTTATGATTCTAAAAGATGAATTTACATGTGTGGAGATATAAAGCATGAATCTTGAACGATATTTATCATGATTTTGATATTTGGGTCGTGAATCCCCTTTGGAAATTGTGTTTTTTTGAGAAAGTGTGTGTTATAAGCACATTGATGTTGAATATTTGAGATATTTACCGCCAACTGAATAAAGTCATCGTAATAATAAGTACCCCCTTTCGAGAATAGATGATTTATTTGACCAATTGCAAGGTGCAAGTTATTTCTCAAAGATAGACTTTCGTTCCGGCTATCATCAACTCAAATTTAGGGAGTGTGACATCCCAAAAACCACTTTCCGAACTTGTTATGGCCATTTTGAGTTTCTCATTATATCTTTCGAGTTAACTAATGCCCCAGAAGCTTTCATGGAAGTCATGAATCGAGTGTTCAGACCATATATGGATATGTTTATCATAGTGTTCATCGATGATATACTGGTGTACTCCCGTGGTGAGGATGAATATACCGATCATCTTTGAACTGTCTTGCAAACCCTTAGAGATCACAAGTTATTTGCCAAGTTTAGCAAGTTTGAGTTTTGGCTAAGGTCAGTTGCTTTTCTAGGTCATATCATTTCTTTTGAGGGTATTAGAGTTGATCCCTAAAAGACCGCAGTTGTTAGAAATTGGCCTAGACCTATTTCACCAATTGATATCCAAAGTTTCTTGGGTTTAGCTGGATATTATCATTGTTTTGTTGAGGGTTTCTACTGTATAACGTCTCCTATGACTCGGTTGACCCAAAATAAAGTGAAGTTCTTGTGGTTCGAATCTTGTGAGAAGAGTTTTCAGGAGTTGAAGACTCGACTTACTTCAGCCCCTATTTTGACTTTGCCTGATGGTATTGATGGTTTTGTGGTGTACTGTGATGCTTCGAGAGTTGGGTTGAGTTGCGTATTGATACAGAAGGGTAAGGTGATAGCTTATGCTTTTAGACAGTTGAAACCCCATGAGAAAAATTACCCTACCTATGACCTTGAGTTGGCTGCTGTTGTGTTTGCTTTAAAAATCTAGAGACACTATTTATTTGGTGTCCATGTTGATGTTTTCACTAATCATAAGAGTCTGCTGTATGTATTCACCCAGAGAGAATTGAATCTTAAGCAGAGATGATGGTTAGAATTGTTAAAGGACTATGATATGAGTGTACTGTACCATTCGGGCAAGGCCAATATTTGGAGGATGCCCTACGTAGAGTGTCCATGGGTATATTTTGCATGTGGTAGAAGGTAAGAAAGAGTTGGCTCATGATGTACATCTTTTGGCTAGATTGGGGGGTTGTTTGACTCTGCTGAAGGTAGTATAGGGGTTCAGAGTAGTTTCGAATCCTCCATGGTTTTGAAAGTGAAGGAAAAGCAATACTTAGATGCTAGTTTGGTCAGACTGAAGGAGTCAGTCAAGGACCAAAAAGTAGAGGTTTTCTCCTAAGGGGGAGATGGTGTGTTGAGATTGTAAGATAGATTGTGTGTCCTGAATATTGATGATCTGAGATAGAGGATTAAGGATAAAGCGGACAGGGCACAATATTCTATACATCCTGGTGCCACCAAGATGTACCGAGACTTGCGAGAAATCTATTGGTGGAGTGCCATAAAGAAAGATGTAGCAACATTTGTAAGTAAGTGTGCAATATACCAACAGGTTAAGGTTGAACACCAAGACCTGGTGGTATGATGTAAGAGTTTAGTATTCCCACCTGGAAGTGGGAAGAGATAAATATGGACTTCATGATTGGTTTACCTCCTTCCTAATGCCATCATGATTCCATTTGGGTTGTGGTTGATAGATTAACTAAGTCTTCTTATTTCGTACCTGTTCATACTTTATATACTGCTAAGGATTATGCTAGATTGTATATCCGAGAGCTAGTCAGATTGCATGGAGTTCCCTTGTCTATCATTTGGAATAGGGGTACTCAGTTCACTTCGCAATTTTGGAAAGCTTTTCAGAAGGGTCTTGGTACCCAAGTGCTTTTAAGTTCTTCTTTTCATCCACAGATCGATGGTCAGGCTGAGCGAACCATCCAGACCTTAGAGGATATGTTGAGAGATTGTGCACTTGACTTTAATGGAAGTTGGGATGATCACTTACTGTTGATAAATTTTGCTTACAATAATAGTTTCTACTATAGGATTGGCATGGCTCCGTTTGAAGCCTTATATGAGAGGAAGTGTAGACCACCCATAGGTTGGTTCGAGGTGGGTGAAGCGGCTGTGAGTGGCCCTGATTCGGTATTTGAGGCTATGGAAAAAGTTAATTTGATTAGGGAAAGGTTGAAAACTTTGCAAAATCGTCAAAAGTCATATGCAGGTGTTATAAGAAGAGACCTTGAGTTTGAAGTTGGTGACCTAGTGTATCTGAAAATTTCACCCATGAGGGGGG
>NW_025890176.1:0-889 GCF_002878395.1 Capsicum annuum | reverse complement strand
AAGGAGAGACCTGAGTTTGAAGTTGGTGACCTAGTGTATCTGAAAATTTCACCCATGAGGGGGGTGAAGAGATTCGAAAAGAAGGGGAAGCTTAGTCCCCTTTATGTTGGTTCTTACAAAATTCTTAGCCGTGTTGGTAAGGTAGCTTATGAGGTTGAGTTGCCTTCCGAGTTGTCCTCTGTTCACCAATTTTCCATGTCTTCATGCTTAGAATGCATATTAGCAATGCTGTGGTAGTGGATTCCTCTGTGAGTGCTGACATTCAAGAAAATCTTTCTTTTAATTAGATTCCTGTTGAGATTCTTGATTTCAGTATCCAAAGACTAAGGAACAAAAAAGTTCCCTTGGTCAAGGTGTTGTGGCGAAACCAATCTGTTGAGGGTGCAACTTGGGAAGCAGAGGAGGATATGCGATCCAAGTACCCCCACCTATTTTCTGCAAACTCCGATCAAGCCGAAGGTACCGTTCTTTCCTTAATCATGCACTTTTGATAAAAGTTGCAGCAGTTTAGCTATCATTTATTATGTGTTCAGCTGTAGTTTCTTGAATTTATGTATTCTATGTTGCATTCGGAGTGAGAAACAATGTGGTGATGAGTCTAACAAATGGTTTCAGCTGTATGCTCTTTTCCCTATCTAATCTTGGCATGTATAGCATCTTTCGAGGATGAATATGTCCAAGGGGGGGATGATGTAATACCCCAGAAATTTTTTTGTTGAAATTTTGTGCGTAAAAGTATTGGGTTCTATTTTCTAGAATGAATTATAAATTTTTCGTATGGAATGTCTTAGATTATGACCCACCATTGCTTAGAGTATCGAATAAGATTTCCAATGATACATGGATCATCCAAAATGGACACTCGAGCGATGAGTGATGAACATTCCGA
>NW_025890175.1:0-2018 GCF_002878395.1 Capsicum annuum | reverse complement strand
ACCCCTCAAGAACACCAAGAACGTCACCAAATTTTCTTCAGGAAAAGCAAGAACCCAAGCTTCCTAATTCAAGAACTTCAAGAAGAAGCCTTCAATAACATCATTAGGAATTCATAGTCAAGTTTCTTTATTGAATTAATCTAATAAGGTATGTGGGTTTATGAACAAGGATACTCCTTTCATCATTTTTCCCAAAACATGTTTTAAAGTTAAATTTACACAATTTGCAATTGAGGGTTCATACCCAATTATCATTGATTGAAGTTTATGATTAAGTGTTGAATTGCATACTTACTTTCACAAGTTTATACGTGGCACTTGATTTCACATATTCGGAATTGAATTTTATTATCTTGACTAGAATTATTAAAGTATTTCAAGAATATTGTTATTGAGCATGAAGTTTGTTGTGATTTGACATGAGTTTCAAGAATGGGTTTGAAGCCCCAAGTTTAAATCTTGATATTTTAAGAAAGATGATATTTAAGAATTCTTTGATAAGTATGTATTCATATTTTAAGAAAGATTTGATCTTTTGATCCTAAGCTAAGATCGAAATCCACAATTATTCATCTTGTTCATGATTTGAAGAAAGAGAAGCATAATTAGTTTTCATTATAAATCCTTGTGATATTTTAAGGTAGATTTCCTAAAGTTCTGAGGGATAAGTATAAGAGTAGTATTTAGCACTGAGTTGGGTATGATTTTGAAGGTCTCATACCTCAGAACTACGCGCCACCATAGGTTTAAGATTTTCTCATAGTTGTCTAAGATAGTGATCACTTAAGATAAGGTTCTAGTCCGATGGCAAGGGTAGAATAGCTCTCCCCAACATGGGTAAGATGTTGGAATCCATGACAGCTCACATGGTTTATGTTGGTTAGAAGAACCTCCTTACAGCCTAAAGCCTAATAGAAAAGCCTAATAGAAAAGAATAGCAGAAAAGCTTTTAGAAACTAAGAAATTATTTTCTTACAAATTAAGTGCTATGAGATTTTACATAAGAAATTAGCTATGAGATTTTCAGCTTTTAGTTTACATATGATAAAGGTGAGTCCTTTTACACCTAGCCTGCATGATTTGAAAACAGACGACTTCGGTTCTACTTATTCCACTAATAGAAAGAGTGAAAGTACAACTTTTATAACTAAGTTCTATGGCTCACAAGATTTATTCAGTATGCTTTATTATTCATGATTCATAATTTTTAGCTTTCAATTATTCAAGACAATGTGAGTTATTTACACTTAGCATGTATTCTTTACAAGTTATATGCAAAATTAGTTACAGTTTTTACTTTTGCATTCACCCCCACATGCTTAGTACATTCTAAAAGTACTGACCACATATATGTCTATGTGCCATATTGTCTCATAATATACATATGAGTTGTAGCGCGCTTATCATATTCAAACATCTTGTAGTTTCCAGTCAACAGGTGATGAGTCCTTTTGATTCAAGGGCTCGAGTCAGTCATATAGTTATTTGATTTTTCTTTATTCAGTTGTATTGATTCAGGATAGTTGGGGTCATGTGCCGACTACCTATAGTAAATACTAGTAGAAGATTCATAGACAGTCAGTAGAGTTAATGTATTGGATTTCAGTTTTGGTTTTGTATAAAGGAAAGTTGTCATCATTTTAATAATTTGTTTTGAAGATGTTCAGTTAAAGATTTATCTTCCACTTATTTTTTTTCAAACTTATGTATTTATTTCAGTTGCTCATGAGTTATGCCAGGACAAGAGTTAGCTTAGGATCACTTGTGGTCCTAAGCACCGTGTGACGACTAGGGGGTAGTCTCGGGTCGTTACAATAGGTCTAGTTAGGTTTTCCTAGTACTTGACTCCATCTGACTCTGAAAAACATCAAACTCCTCAAATTCATCAAATGTATCCCTTGTATCATTTATATCACCACTACAAATACGTTCCTATTGTAACAAGGTTGTAGAGGGTACCAAGTACTCTTTCAACAACATTTTTATATTATCTTCAACAACCTTCACTTTTTCTTCAG
>NW_025890174.1:0-3135 GCF_002878395.1 Capsicum annuum | reverse complement strand
ATTTTCTTGTTGTAATTCGTAACGGATCAGTTACTTAGTGAGCTATATTCTGTTTGCGAAACAAATATGGTTTGAAACTATGAATTAAATGGCTTATGTAACGAGACATTCAAAGTTGAGCAGATGAACTTGAAAAATATAGTAAGTTAATAAAGCTTAAGTTGATTAATACAAACTAAAGAAGAACAAATGTAGATGCAGACATCTCTTAAAATAAAGCTTATTAGTGAAACACAACAGTAACCAACTGCACTGCACCAACGTCTTCTTATCCTTGACATCTGAAATTTGAAAATAAAGATAGTGAGCGTCAAACACTTATCAATAAGAAAAATATACTTCGGAGAGAGTATCCATTAATTGTTGTTATTGAAAAAAACATGAAAACTAATATGAGTGTAGAACTTAGCTTTGAATACCTGTAAGTTTCTAGAAGAGATTATTTTTTCCTCTGTAATTCCTTTGCCTTCGCTGCTTCTTTCTCCTTGCCATCATAATTTTGTGTCCCAGCTCTTCAACGATTCTTTCAAGCCATTTCATATTTCCATTTGAGATCAAGATATATATATTATGGATAGTACGATACATAGTCCGGTTCCATACCCCAGAAGAGTGGCTTTCCAAAAATCATTCAGAAATTCATAGTTGCTTTCTTCATCAAGCTCAGATCCAGTATAAGTTTCCTCTGATGCTGAATCATGACCATCATTACCACAACCTTTTGAAAGTGGGAATCCACGTAATCCATCATTACCTTCATATGAATTGTTCTCAAAGGTATGAAATTGATTTCCTTGAGGAATGCACCCTTTGAGATGAATGTAGGAGAGACTTAAGGCTTCGAGAGCTGTAAGAGAAATAAATTGTGCTGGTATCTCTCCTACAAGATGGTTACCTGACAGGTCCAATGATCCAACTGAAGATAAACTTTCAAGTGATCGCGGAATATGACCTCCCAATCCATTATGAGATAAATTTAGAACGCGAAGTGCAATGAGACCACCTATGATGCTTGGAATATGTCCTTCAAATTTGTTGTTTGAAAGGTCAATAGTGGTGTACAAACACAAGATTCTCACAACTTCAACCTCCAATCCCTTTGTTACGACAGCTATGGAGTTCTCATAATAATACCCATATCTTTCATCGCTTCGTCTCTTCTTTGATGGATAAATTTTCCTCATGGCTCTGAAATGTTGAAAAAAAATCGTCGGTAAGTTTCCCGTGAAGGCATTGGAAGAGAGGTCTAACAATCGAAGCACAGGATACATTCTTTCACTTCCTAAAGTTCTAATGGGTCCATGCAACTTATTCAATCTCAAGCTTAAAACTCGCAACTCGGGAAGAGTTCCCAACCACATTGGAAATGTATCATTGAGGAGATTGTCTCCTAAATCAAGAACTTCCACTCGTTTGCAATTTTCTAAGGATCGTGGAATTTTTCCCTCTAGCTTATTGCCATGCAAATTGAAGCTTCCGAGTGCACTTCCAATGCAAAAAGTTGTTGGAAGAGTACCGGAAAGATTGTTGTGCTGCATATCAAGAACCTCAAGATGACCACTCATGTTGCCAAAACATTGTGGAATTGCTCCAATTAGATTGTTTCTACCCAAATCTAGAACTTGTAGTGATGTTAAATTGCAAATAGATGATGGGAGCTCTCCATTGAGATTATTATGTGACATCATCACATACTGGAGGCCACTGATATTACCCAAGCATTGCAGAATTTTTCCCTTCAAGTTGTTTCTCAACAAATGCAGGAATTTTAGTGATGTCAAATTAAAAGAAGATGGACTTTCCTCTGTCAGATTGTTGTCACCGAGAAACAGGTATTGCAAGTTTCTCAAATTGCCAATGGAAGACGGAATTGAACCAATGAGTTGATTATTGGATAATAGCAGATCATTGAGGTTTTTCAGATTCCCCAATTCACTAGGAATTGGGCCAGAGAGTTGATTATCGAATAATTCCAGATGATTGAAGTTTTTCAAATTCCCCAACTCACTAGAAATTGGGCCAGAGAGTTGATTATAGTGTAATAACAGATGATTGAGGCTTTTCAAATTCTCAGCTCACTAGGAATTGGGCCAGAGAGTTGATTATTGTGTAATAAAAGTCCCAGCTCACTAGGAATTGGGCCAGAGAGTTGATTATTGTGTAATAACAGATCGTTGAGGTTTTTCAGATTCCCCAACTCACTAGGAATTGGGCCAGAGAGCTAATTATTGAATAATAACATATCGTTGAAGTTTTTCAGATTTCCCAACTCACTAGGAAGTGGGCCAGAGAGTTGATTATTGTGTAATAACAGACCATTGAGGTTTTTCAGATTTCCCAACTCACTAGGAATTGGGCCAGAGAGATTATTATTGAATAATACCAGCTCATTGAGGTTTTTCAGATTCTCCAACACGCTAGGAATTGGGCCAGAGAGTTGATTATTGTTTAATCCCAGATAATTGAGGTTTATCAGATTCCCCAACACACTAGGAATTGGGCCAGAGAGATTATTATTTAATAATACCAGCTCATTGAGGTTTTTTAGATTCCCCAACACACTTGGAATTGGGACAGAGAGTTGATTATTGTATAATTCTAGATAATTGAGGTTTATCAGATTCCCCAACACACTCAGAATTGGGCCAGAGAGATTATTATTTAATAATACCAACTCATTGAGGTTTTTTAGATTCCCTAACACACTTGGAATTGGGCCAGAGAGTTGATTATTGTATAATTCTAGATAATTTAGGTTTATCAGAATCCCCAATACACTAGGAATTGGTCCAGGTAGATTATTATTGAATAATACCAACTCATTGAGGTTTTTTAGATTCCCCAACTCACAAGTCATTCAAATTCCCCAATGAAGCAGGAATAGAGCCATTAAGGAAGTTCCTTCCCAAAGATAGCTTAGTAAGAGACCTTAGGTAACCTATTTCTCCCGGAATGGGACCATTTAAATGGTTGTCAAATGTGCAGAGGATCTGAAGCTTGACTAGTGAACCGATTTGTGATGGGATTGTCCCCGAAATTTGATTGATTTTCAAGTCAAGATAGACAAGATTAGTGAGATTACCAATCTCAGGTGGGATGGTGCTAGACAAATTATTCATGCTAAGATTAAGATAC